>NC_133116.1:10500300-10755158 GCF_022965805.1 Primulina eburnea
ACGCCCATCTCTTTCTATTGTCCTATGCGCGACTCAATCTCTTTTGCTACTCTCCTTCGCCTCGGAAAGCGATATTTGGGTGTGTGTTTGCCTTGGACTTGCTCGAATATGGTTTTCGACTTGTGTTAATTTCGTTACCCAGCGCGTTCTTCCTTCTTAATATTTTTATTTTAGCGTTGCATAAATTCGAGATTATGTGCTTATATGTTTTCCTCTGTTCTACTCATATGTTTAGGGTTTTGAAGCACCGGTTTCCATTTTGCTGTGGAGTGGAAGAGAAAAATAAGTGAGTTAATCCTACTGCTGGCTTGCTCCTAAAATGAACTACTTTGGTATATGATTTGGTTTGGTGTTCTGCTTGTGTTACTTCCTCTACCAGACGTGTGCGTCCCTTAAAATTTTTTGCACTTAGTGTTGCATTATATTCGAGATTCTGTGCTTATATGTTTTCCTACCAATGTCGTTGTATTCGAGATTCTGTGCATTATGATTTGTTTTGGTGTTCTGCTGCCTTGTTCCTAAAATGCACCTCCTTTATATATTATTTTGTTCTGCTGCCTTGTTCCTAAAATGCACCTCCTAATTTTTAAATATCAGTCATAAAAGTTAGACATATATGCTTCAGTTTTAAAAACACAGATATGCAGAAGAAGGAAATTAAGAAATTCAAGAACTTATGGGTAAGATTGGTTGTAGAAATTGTTTTTGGGAAAATAAGCTTAAAATTTTTGAAATTATGTTAAGGGAAACCAGTAGAAGGAAATTAAGAAATTCAAGAACTTATGGGTTAATCGTAAGATTTTCGAAATTGAGGACCAAATAAGATAATTTTGAGGAAATTAAGAATTAATTTTGCAATTTTTAAGGAATTTGGGAACTAGTTTAGCAATAAGTGATAACTGAATGGGTTAAATGTTAAGAATTTTGAAGATTTAGACTTTTAAGAATATGTAGAACCTTGGGATATCTCGGTTTCAGTATTATAAGAAATTTTAATCAAGGGTTTTTAAGGATGAATCGATACTAGGCTTGAAAATTTAAAGCGTTAGCGGATGCGTTTGGGATTTTAAGATCAAAATTGGATAAGTCGACAAACATTTTGAGTATAAATTAAGGAAAGAAATAGACGATAAGTTTGGTTGTTAATATTTTAATGATGGGAATCGTAAGGAAAATTAAAATTCGAGGTTATAATAGTAATAGCACTAAGTATTTGGGTCTTTTAAGTTGGGATTTGAAAATAAGGATTTAAGAAGGAAAATTTAATTGGGATCAAGGAGACGTAAGGACACTCTAGAGTTTAAGTTTTATCAGAGTAGCGCAGCCGAAGCGTGGATTTTTGGGATATTAGAACAAACTCTAAACTTGGGGCTATCTAGAATAAGCGAATTTCGAGGACGAAATTCAATTTAAGAGGGGAAGATTGTAACGCCCCGGAAATTTTAAGGTCCACGTAAACCACATGCGTGCAATTATTAAATTATTTTAATTGCATAAATTAATTATGTTGTGCATGTATGTATATTTAAATTATATTTTCTACATAGTTGCATTTAAATGGTATTTTTAAGGATTATTCAAGCGACGATCGAGGAACGGAGACCGGGGGCTGTAAAATGTGTAAAATGTTTTATTAAATAATTAATTTTAATTATTTAATTTAGGGGAGATGTCTTCTCATATTTTTGAAATCAAGGAATTTTGAGGTGATTTAATACGCCGGGACTAAGTTTTTATCGGTGTGGGATTTTCAACTAAAATTCGATCCTTCAAGCAGTCCGGCTATTTAATTCACTAAATATTTTTATGAAAACCATTTTTATAATTTTATTCAAGCCTAACTTGCACTAGTGGGCTTAATTAAAATTTATTAGGCCTTAAGCCTAATTAATAAAATTTGTTAGCATATAAAACAAATTAAAACCTAAACTAAGCACTCAGAATTCACGCACACACACTTTCACGCCGCCAAAAGAATTTTCAGAAACCAAAAACTCTCCTCGGCACACAGAAGGCTACGGCCGTGAGGAAAATAGCCTTTTTCCTTCAAAGTTTTAAGAGTTTCAAGCCTCGGTTCTCCCCGTTCTTCGTCGCCATCGGTATATCGTGCGTTTACGACGCAAAGGCACGCCAATATCTTCCTTTTCTCGTCCATTACATCATAGTATTGATTTAATTTATGTATGTGCGAAGAACATGAAGCCTTATTTCGGAAAAATTCGGTTTTTACGTATTCATGCTATGAACTAACGTTTTCTTATGTCGATTCATGTCTTGCATGGTTTAGAGGGCTGCCATGACTTAAGGTTTCATCACACACGGTTTTACATGAGTTTGGAGGCCTTAGAAACCAACAAAAACACCACAAGCATTAGAACAAAAGTTGTGCAGCAACTTGCTGTCATGGAGCATAGGGGTTCGGTTCTATTGTTGCAGGGGCTAGGGCTTGGTTGGCTGGTTCCAGGGGCTAGTCAAGGTCGTGGGTGAGTCAGGGAGAGAGTCCTAGCCATGCTAGGACTCGCGCTCAAGGGCAACCCGAGAATCAAGGGAAATCGCGTGCAGGGTCTGTGCTTGTTGCAGGCTCGTGGGCGCTGTCCAGGGGGCCTGGGCTGGGTCGGGTCGAGTCCTAAGGGTCCTAGGCGAGTGCTGGAGAGGCTGGTTAGGGAGCCCAGTCATGGGCTAGAGTCCTAGACACCAAAAACGTAAGAGTCATGCACATGCAATTCTCGGCCAGCTTAGGGTAGGTGTGTCAGGGCTTCGTTTTTCTTTTGGTTGTGTTTTCCGTGGGTTCTTATGGGTCAGTAAAGTTCCTAAGTGTGTTGGTAAGGTTCTGGTTCGTTATGGTTCGAGGGTGGCTCGATAAAATCGAAAGATGGCTCGGGTTGAACCTTCAAGGGTCAATTAAGGGTTTTAATTACTAAATTAATTGAAACACGGCTCACGGGGGTCGAGTCATGGTTCATAAAAGCTAAAATAATATAAAAAGACTAAATTTTGAATTTAGGAATTTTATGTTAAAGTTTGGGATTTTTTTCGGGATTAAAACACCGTCAAAACAGTTATTTAAAGATAAATGAAAAAGTCTAATTTTTAAGCTTAGTAAAATTACGAAAAAATTCATGTAAGCTTAAATAATTATTTGGGACATGTGAGAGTCAAGAAATCAAGGAAAAAGTCAGAACGTAAAATGTCACGATTAGGGGTAAAACGGTCTTTTTACACCTAAAATTAGTAAAGGTCATGGCAGTGCCCTAAATGCTGTTTTTATGATATTATGTTCATGTTTAAATGTTTACCAGATGTTCATGATTTATTTATGATTTATTTTAAATGTCCATGAAATTTTATGATTAAAGTTGACATTTAAAATACATGGTGCATGCTTGGTTTCAAAAGAAAATATATTCATGCATGATTTTATACGGTGATGAAAACATGGAAACATTGATGAAAGTGAAGTAATTGTGACTATGAGGAATTCAGGATTTGAGGTTATGATCAAGAATAGGCCAAGGCTCAGTTGACGATCTTGTGTCGCTGATGTCCCCGCCGCCCAGTACTGTGGTTTCATGTAGATGGTACCATCGTCATGTCATGTCATGTCATGTCAGGAATTGAGGATTTGAGGTTACGATCAAGAATAGGCCAAGGCTCAGTTGACGATCTTGTGTCGCTGATGTCCCCGCCGCCCAGTACTGTGGTTTCATGTAGATGGTATCATCGTCATGTCATGTCATGTCACGTCAGGAAAGTCACAATTAACGATCTGGATTCAATCAAGAAAAAGATAATGTTACGATCATGAAAAGAATCACGTCATGTTATTATATCATGTTATCATGTCATGTTATGATCAAGGAAAAAGGTAAAGGTTCAGGTTCATGATTATGCATTTCATGAAAATATTTACGAAAATGTTCATGCTCAAGTTTATGCATTTTCATGAAATGATATTTTAAGTACAAGTATTTTCACTGTTGCATGTGATTTTATATCTATTACTCGTTACAAAGATTTGGTGTGTTGAGTCTTTAGACTCACTAGGTGTGATGGATGCAGGTGAGGTTGAGGGAGGGCTTGACGCATGGGATGACTGGACTGAAGGTGCACACAACCCGAGGACCAACGCTTCTACTATTTTTCCGCACTCATGATTATGGATTATGATTTCACGTTAAAAGATTTTTAAAACCATTTATTTATGCTTTAGAGTGGTTTTGGAGAGGAAAATGCGTTTCACGATTATTGCTATTTAGGTTTGGTAACTCATGCGATTATTTTATTTTATGACGATTGCAATTGATTTTTAAATGCTAGCTAGCGAATGTTCTAGATCATGGACAAAAATATTTTTATTAAAATATTTTTCAAGGACCGAAAAAAAAAAAAAAATTAGTACATTTTAAACACAAGAACATGGGACGTTTCAGTCATGTGAGGCCCGGGGCCGAAGAGGGCGGGGGGTGAACGCCGGTGCCATCAGTTGCACGGACAATGAGCGGCTCCTGGCAGGCTTCTAGGTGAAGGGAACATGAATGAACCGACCCACACGGGAATGAGAGGGATTCCGAGACTGGGCAATGTAATGGACTGAACAGTTGAAGAGGGCTTAAAAGATTTGATTGGTACTACTCATATCACGAAGGTGCATCTTCTTTTCGGTAGCTCATCACATAAGAACTCCAAAGTTAAGCGTGCTTGACTTGGGGCAATTTTGGGATGGGTGACCTTCTGGGAAGTTTCCTATGGTGCGTGTGAGTGAGGACATAAGCACGCTGGAAAGACTCGTCTTGGTACAGTGAGGACAGTCGTCAAATCTGGGACGTTACAAGTGGTATCAGAGCCGACCTCTCTTAGTACGGTGTGGTTCGGGGACGAACCAAGCGGAAGCTGGTGGGCATGTGAGGCCCGGGGCCGAAGAGGGCGGGGGGTGAACGCCGGTGCCATCAGTTGCACGGACAATGAGCGGCTCCTGGCAGGCTTCTAGGTGAAGGGAACATGAATGAACCGACCCACACGGGAATGAGAGGGATTCCGAGACTGGGCAATGTAATGGACTGAACAGTTGAAGAGGGCTTAAAAGATTTGATTGGTACTACTCATATCACGAAGGTGCATCTTCTTTTCGGTAGCTCATCACATAAGAACTCCAAAGTTAAGCGTGCTTGACTTGGGGCAATTTTGGGATGGGTGACCTCCTGGGAAGTTTCCTAGGGTGCGTGTGAGTGAGGACATAAGCACGCTGGAAAGACTCGTCTTGGTACAGTGAGGACAGTCGTCAAATCTGGGGCGTTACATATATAAAAGAGAGATTGCATCCGCAATGGTCGTGCATGTGAGGACTGAGGAGGTGGTGGGGTTCATCGAGGACGGGATCCCAAAGATATGTTGAAATTATGAAAAAAATAAATTAATTGCCAGGAACTAATTTGGATTTTATAGAAGGGGTTTGAAGTCTTTATTTTGCTTGTAAAGGTTTTTAAGCTAATTGTTATTGATCTGTAAAATTCGCCTTCGTTGTGTTTGAGGAAATAAACCATTTAAGTTATTTTATTGTTTTTGTATTTTTCTTAAAGAAAATGTATAACTTTTTCTTTTTTCGGAATCGGCATGATTTGTGTTCTAATTTTTCTGATTAAAATGTCTACTTACCAATGTTGATTTATTTTCATCAATAGGTAGTCTTTTTTCGTTTTTTTTGCGTTCAACAAATTAAATTGAAAATGACATTTAAATGTAATATTTTCAGGTTTAGATCAAATTTATTGTTATATATTTCTGGTATTTTGCTGTATTGAAATGGATAAATCTTGGATTCACTTGGATAGAAGGTCAAAACAGTACGAGGAGGGTGTGGAACTGTTTATCAGAGGTTGTTTAGAGAAATCTCATATTGACCCCAATTTAATTCATTGTCCTTGTTGCAAATGTAAAAATCTTAAAAAAAGACCAGCTAAGTCCATTCGAGAGCATCTTTATTTCCATGGTTTTAGTCAAAATTATGTGAATTGGATTTGGCACGGTGAGTCTGCTGAAAGTGACAAAGTAAATTGGAGCACGAACAAGGAGCCAATTGGTAAGTATCACGGAAACTTTGAAACCACTAATATGTGTGAGGCAGCATATGATAACTATACAGAAAATCCAGAAGCGTTTATGGAATTTTCGGAGGAAGCAGAGAAACCTTTGTATAATGGATGTAAGCGTTACACAAAGTTGAGTGCAATTGTGAAACTATACAACACCAAAGCAAAGCATGGGATGAGTGACGCTCTATTTTCCGATCTACTAATGGATTTTGGGGATATGCTACCAGATAATCACAACCTGCCAACCAAAATGTATGATGTAAAAAATACATTGAGTTGTTTGGCGTTGAGTCATGAAAAGATTCATGCTTGTTCCAATGATTGCATTCTTTATAGGAAACAATATAAAGATTGTGTAAACTGCCCTAAATGTGGCTTGTCACGGTGGAAGCTAACCAAGAAGAACGTTGAGAAGAAAGGTGTTCCTGCAAAGGTGTTGTGGTATTTCCCTCCCATACCAAGATTTAAGCACATGTTTAAATCTCTACATACCTCCAAAAATTTAACATGGCATGCAGAAACCACAGGAGTTCCCGGTCAGTTGCGTCATCCAGCTGATTCACCATCTTGGAAGTTGGTGGATCATATGTGGCCCGACTTCGAAAGTGAACCAAGAAATCTTCGCCTTGCACTTGCAGCTGATGGCATTAATCCTTATAGCAACCTTAGTAGTCGGTACAGTTGCTGGCCAATTATGTTGGTCACCTATAATCTGCCTCCAAACATGTGTATGAAGAGAAAATTCATCATGCTAATTATGCTCATTTCAGGGCCTAAACAGCCAGGAAACGATATAGATGTCTATCTTGATGTGTTAGTTGAAGATTTGCAACGACTGTGGGATGGAGTTGATGGTGTGTATGATGCTTATCGAAGACAATTTTTCACTCTTAAAGCAGTCTTACTATGGACCATCAATGACTTTCCAGCCTATGGTAACCTTAGTGGATGTACTACACATGGTTATTATGCATGCCCTGTATGCAAAGAAGATACTTGTGCAAAGCATTTGGAAAATGGGAAGAAAATGTCATTTGTTGGTCATAGACGATTCCTACCACGGTTTCATCCATATCGGAGGCAAATGAAAGAGTTCGATGGTATGGAAGAACATGGAGAATCATCTACACAATTATCTAGGGTTGCTTTGTTTGACAAACTTTCTGAAATAAGGTGTGTTTTTTGAAAGAAGATTAGTGTGAAAGGTAAAAAGAGAAAGAATGCAAAGGACAATAATTTGGAAGATAGTAAAGAAGAAAAAGATTTTGGATCAACAGATTTCAGAAAATGTTGGAAGAAAAAATCAATTTTTTTCAATCTTCCTTATTGGAAACACCTGCATGTTAGGCATTGTCTCGATGTGATGCACATAGAGAAAAATGTCTTCGAATCTCTCATTAATACTTTGATGAATGTTAAAGGAAAAACCAAGGACAATGTGGCAGTTAGGTTGGACATGGTTCAAATGGGAGTTAGGCCTGAATTGGCACCTAAATTTGGTGAAAAAAGAACATATCTTCCTCCTGCTGCATGCTCATTCACAAAAAAAGAAAAGTTACAAGTTTGTTAGTCGATAATGGATATAAAAGTCCCAGAAGGTTTCTCATCGAACCTGAAAAATCTTGTGTCCTTGTCTGAGTTGAAATTGATTGGCTTGAAATCTCATGATTGTCATGTTCTAATGCAGCATTTCCTGCCAATACTCATACGTGATGCATTACCAAAACATGTTAGATATGCCATTATAAGACTATGCTTCTTCTTCAAAGATATTTGTTGCAAGGTGATAGATGTAGCCAAGTTAGATAAGCTGCAATCTGACTTGGTTGTTACACTCTGCTTATTGGAGCAGTATTTCCCCCCTTCTTTCTTCGATGTCATGCTTCACTTAACAGTTCATCTTGTTCGAGAAGTTCGATTATGTGGACCAGTGTACTTCCGGTGGATGTACCCGTTCGAAAGATCCATGAAGGTGCTTAAGAGTTATGTAGGCAGTCGTAAACATCCTGAAGGTTGCATTGTGCAGAGATATTCAGCCGAAGAAGCAATTGAGTTTTGTTCGGAATACCTAAATGACCTTGATCCTATTGGGTTGCCTCAATCATTGTAGCCTGCAAAACACCAATTGTAGTGCCACAAGTTGACCTTCAACAAGCACATTTGACTGTGCTGGAAAATACAGAAGAAGTATCTCCATACGTTATGTAAGTGTATTGCATTATTCTATAATTCTGCACCCATGTGATTGTCAATATTTAATATCCAACACAAATTGCTATATAAATATTTCCACAGTGAACATAAATATTTCCTGAAGTCAATGTTTCCGAAAAAAGAGAAAGATGAAAGGTGGATACAAGATGCTCACAATAAGAAGTTCATTGACTGGTTTCGTGCAAAGGTTAGGTGTATAAATCTGCTTTATGCATTTTGCGGTGCACAGTTTGGAGCAAGTATTTTAATCACCCTATTCTAATTGTATAAATGTCAGGTGGATGCTGAAATAGATAGCTGCAATGGTGGAACGAAATCAACATTGACATGGCTGGCTCATGGTCCACGTGGGCAAGTCATTAAGTATAGCAGTTACGTGATAAATGGCAATTTATACCAAACAAAGGCACGGGATGATGAGAGAGTTTGCCAAAACAGTGGGGTTTCTCTAGTTGCTACCACCATGCTTGTCTGTAGTGCCAAAGATAAGAATCCCTTGATGACTGATGTGACTTTCTATGGAGTGATTGAAGAAATATGGGAGTTGGACTATCATCAATTTCAAGTTCCTCTTTTCAAGTGTGCGTGGGTTGCAAATGACAAAGGAGTTATCAACAATGATGAATGTGGATTCACCTTGGTCAATATGAACAAAATAGGGCACAAGAATGACTCATTTGTCCTTGCAAGTCAAGTCAATCAAGTCTTTTATATTGATGACCCATTACAAAAAGGGTGGTCAATTGTACTCCCTGTGCCAAATCGATGTTACGAGGGAGATGATGATGGTTGGACTAGTATTCCTGATTCTCGACCAATTGATGATGTTGATACTCATTGTATTCCGGCTCATGAAAGTTACTTTAGATCAGAAACTGAGGGTGGCTGGGAAACGAACAAGAAAAAATGATGTGTTTCACTTTCATGTCATGTTTTTTGTTATGCTATAAACATAACCTTATTGCTATTATTTATGTCATGTTTATTATTTATGTCAAGTTTCTACAAGTCATGTTTATTATTTATGTTATTATTGTTTGTGTTATTATTTATTTCATGTTTATACATGTCTTATTAGAATTATTGTTTATGTTATTTTAATGGTTAATGTTATTGTGTAGGTTTTAACATTTGTGTCATTAATGTAAATATGTAGAAAAAGGCTCAATGGGTCGTAAAAAAAATGGCACAAATGCTACAGTTGAGATGATACATGATGATAAGCTAAAGGAAGTTACTAATGCAGAGCACCCTATACTTACTGATGAAGAAGAACATCATGTAGATGTGCAGAGGAACAAGCGAGGCCCTACGTTGATGGGTAAACTAATTGCTACTGCCAGATGGGGGAAAAAAGCGAAGATTGATTATGATGACATGGGGCGGCCAGCATACAATGCAAATGGAAGGGCTTTACAATCATACATTGGTTCTATTGCTAAAGCCATGGTGCCAATCAGTATAAAGTCATGGCCTGAAGTTCCAGAAACCATAAAACAAAAACTGTGGGAAGAGATTTCGGTAAGTACAAGCTTCAATTTGAATTTACAATCATACTTGCACCTCAAAATAATCTTTTTTGTTGCAGAATGTCTTTGAACTAGCGCCTGAAAGTCAGTATGCTATGATGAATTCAGCATCTCAGAAGTGGAGAGATTTCAAAAACAAATTGACTAGTAGATTTGTTTGACCAAACAAAGATAATCCTGAAAAGTTGATTTCTCCACCAAGTCAGTATCAACTTCCACTAGCGGATTGGAAAGAATTTGTGGATGCGAGACTGGATCCATCATGGGAGGTACTTTAATAATTGATATGTTTCCTCACGAATGTATTAAATTCAATACTTAACTGAGCCAACATAATGATGCAGGTTACTCATGAAAAACAAAAACAACGGACCATGCATTGTAAATATCACCACAGAATGTCTCGCAAGGGTTACATCGGATTGGAGGCTGAACTGGTAAGAAACAGAGCAATATGTTTGTAATTTTTAGCATGTTCTTCATGTTATTAAACATATGAGTTTTAAAATTGTAGCGGAACAAAAAATTGGTTGCTGAAGATGAGGAAGTTGATAGATCTGTGCTTTGGCGTAAAGCTCGAGAAGACAAATCCGGCAACATAACATGTTCGGAGACATCCGAAGTAGCTGAAAAAATTGTAAATGTTTAGTTTTATTCAATCGCCATATTGCCTAGATAAATAACACTGTAGATTGTGAATTGATTTGTCATGTCTCCAATTGTAGGATGAATTGTTGGAAAAGAAAGGCAAAGGAGGGTTCAAATCTTCTGGAATGAATGACGTGTTAACCGCTGCCTTAGGAAGCCAAGAACACTATGGAAGGGTTCGAGGTGTGGGAGGTTTCGTAAAACCACAAGTATACTTTAAAACTCCAAGGAAGAAGAGAGAGACAATATCAAAAGCTGTGATTGAAAATGTAAAAGCACAATCGGAGGAGACTAAAAGTTTGAAAGCTGAATTGGAGATGCTGAGGTCTCAACTTGCTGCTGTGCTTCCATTAATCAATGATCGATCTTCTGAAACTGTAGCATCAAACAAGTTCTCAAGAGTGAAAGACTCAAAATTGTCAGATGATGTGCAAGAAGTTTATGATTGCGGCACTTCAAATATGAAGGTTGTATGTTTCTGAATTTTGATGTCAATTAAATTCTATTCACCTCCATATCAAAATATATCATGTCTTTTTGTTCTTGACAGGGGAAAAAATGTCACCTGGCTGTAAAGGAACGCGAAAACGTGATGGCTTATGGCACAATAATATCAGAAGGAGGTCCAAATGTTATGATTCACCATGTTCCACTTGGGGAAGAGAACTTCAAGGTATCTGTTGATGTTGTCTTAGATGCAAAAGCACAGCTTCCGATCCCAATTAAGTTTGGACCAACAATCATCAATGATGCTGTTGGAGTCATTGTTGGTTGGCCTAAAGAGTTTGTTATTTTTCCAACGACAAAGGTACTTTCAGTTTTCATTTGACTTTGTGTGGGGACCCGGACGCTAATCATCTTTTTAATCATGATTGGGACTAATTAATGAAGTATAATAAATAGGGTCTAATTTTTTTTTCTTTTAAAAAAATGCGGAAGGTAATGGAATCAAACTCCTATACATATCAGTATAAAAGTGTAAATCTGATAAAATATACAATCATACATACTCAGGTTCAACAACTACTATCAAGTGTTTAAACCCTAGCTCTAGTCCAAGTCCGGTATCACCACTCTAATCTCAGTCTGTCTTCATCTTTGTGACCCTGTACCTGTCCCACCTGTTGTCATGCACACATACAAACAAGACAACAGCCGAATAACTCCGGTGAGATATAAATATCCCAGTATAAACAATGTATTAAATGCAATCATATAAAACATATATAAAAGCATAAACAAACATCAACGCATGTATCTAATCTGATTACATGAATCAATGACTCGTGATCTAATCTTATCTTATCTCAAATCTAGGGATCCCAATCTAATTTAGACTTTGGTATGCTGTATCGAATGTGTCTGAGATAGACGTCGATCTACATCTGAAGCTCTTCGATACACCGTAAGTCTAGAGTCTTATCGGTTCTGAGAAAGACTCGGCGGTTCTGCCCTAGCTAGGCTGTCTGCCCTAGACTCGGACTCTGACTCTGTTCTAAGTCAATACATTAACATATCAATCTGATAATCTGCAAATATCAATGCAATAAAATAAAGTATGTGATTTAGGGAAACTCAAGTCAAACCTCACTTGAGTTGTGCAATCCCAACTCAACATTAATTTATACCTTTCTTGCTGTCGTTCTGATACAATCAAAGTCTTGATTCAATGTCTGTCACTGTTCAATCTGGCAATGACAATATCAATATTCTGTATCAATATTCAAATCAAATCACAACATCTCTGTTTTATCAAATTCTGGCGGTACAACAGCACAATCTTGCGATACTGATAATACTATATCAGTCTATATCAATTCCAATCATTTACAATCAACCACCACGCAAATCTGATATCAATTCCAGTCAATCCCATTCTGAAATTCATAACAATTCCATATTCAGTCTGTTTCTTAATCTGACTTCGATTCTACGCTGTCTAACATGTCAAGAACAACATATATGATGTGTATTCAATTCTAACAACATCATAATTTCAAAACATGTCAAAACGTAATAAAACTTACGTCCAATCGTAGCCTACGTCGATAGGAGCTCGGTACCGAAGTCGGATTTAAAATCTAACGGACGGTTTGAAATATAAAGGCGTAAGGATTTTCACGGAGAGTCTCGGTGCTTTCTCTTTCTTCCTTATTCTGAATTCTGAGGAATAATTTATATATATATATCCACTTTGCATGTCCAAGCTACGTGTTTACTTTTCGTGACTTTCGGTCGGCGCTCGAGCGGTAATAATGTACCGCTCGAGCGCGGCCCTCTCGGCTCGAGCACTACAGATTTGCTTCTTTGGCGCTCGGGCGGTAAAAATCTACCGCCCGGGCGCCAACTCCTCTGCCCGCGACGTATTTTTCATGGACACTGGCGCTCGGGCGGTTAAAAACTACCGCTCGGGCGCCAGACTTTCTGTCCTCATGTTATGTAATTCATATACTTGGCCCGATTGGTCTCGTAATAGCCCTTTAATAATCACATTAAATTAGTATTCCATACTCATCTCGATTAAAATCTATAATCGTATTTTAACATGATATAATATCTTGGGCATTACACTTTGTGTTTGTAACTGTCATATATGTTGCTCGAATAATGTTTTATTTTAAAGCACTTTTATGAATAATATTTTAAATTGTAGAGGAAGGGGAAACCTCAATCAGATGTGCTCGCGAATGTTCCTGGTCAGCGCGACAATTTCAAAGAAATTGAGAAAACATTACCCATGTCGTGCAAGTATATCTACTCTCATGTTGTTCGATTGCTGAATGAATCGGATACCATATGCATTAATTTTGAGGACGCTATGTTTGGACGTCCTAAAAGCATAAGGTTGCTAAGAGAAGATATCGTACGCTTTATGGAGATGAGGGAGATCGGTGCCAGACAAATTTTAGTTTACATGGGGTATATATGTGGGGGCCATTAGCTCCTAATCGTTATTACAATGCAATCAGATTAGGATTTAATTAATCACAGCGGAAAACGGGTTTAAAATTTCTTTTACGACGAGCCCAAAACATCTCTTCTAAATTTATAATACTAAAAATAGTATTTAATCTCAAATCATAAAACATGCCCACACGAAATCAAAACCAATCATATACAAACAACTCATATCCTCGGGACACGCCCCGGTATATAGATATATATACATATATACTGGGAACAAGACATAACATAAAACCTCAGACCAAGTTGTGGCTCCCTCCAGAAGTACCCTCTCTGGTCTCCTGATATCCTGGAGTACCTGCCATTGTCCACACACAAAGACAACAACAGCCCCCTTTGGGGTGAGCAAAGCTCCGTATGGAACAACCAATCATATATACCACAGATATCTAAATAATGATATATGGTATGCAATGCATGTATGTCGTGGAGGTATCAGGTCAAATGCCCATCCACTGAGCACATGTCAGAATCAATCGAATCGCTATCAAATCAAATCAATGCTCGAGCTGGCACACCGGCCGATATGGGAATACACATATGATAGCGTCGACGAAGCGCCATCAATCCCACATCTCATATCCAATCATATGGGGCCACAATTGTCTATGCTTTACGGGTCATATAATACCGGCATAGCGATTGTGTTCACAAACCCCGGAATCCAATCAAATCATATCAGGGTATCCAAGGATCATAGCTCAACGTGCATGTCATGTATCGATGTATGCATAAAATGATGTGTGTTAAAAAAACATTTATTTTATACATCGATACTCAAATCTCAATATCATGTATGTCACATCAAATCATCAAATAGGCACATAGACACGTATTCCAATCCAATCCAATCAATCTAATCATATATCATATAATACAGATACCTGTCGTATGTTACCCGGTCGCAACATACCTCAATTCTTCGTTCCAATTGATGTAGCTGGAAGATACACTTTATCTACATCAATTACATACTCATTTCAATCAATAACATACTCCAAAATCATTAATATGAGTTTCAAATATCATTTGAAACTTCAAAAATTCATATCAAATCATAATCATATCATAATTCAATTCCGACTTCGGATACGAGTTTATTGTCGGATATTCTACTACATATGAGAAATTCAACTTCAAATACATAATATTCCAGCACCTTGATATTTAAAGCTGATGGAACTGGAAGAAAATTACCTCTGTCAGAAGTCCTCGACGCGCAGATAACAAATATATAATTTGTTTCGCGTTTAGACGGCGTTTAAAAGTCAAATCGGACGATAGAAAATCAATTTCTCTTTCTCTCTCTCGAAATTATTATGTTGCAAGTGAAGAAAACGAACAGAAAAAGAGTTCTTATCCTTCCACCGCTCTCGCGCTCGGGCGGTAGAATTCTCGCGCCCGAGCGCGAGAAGTTCTGCCCCCGAGTGTCACTTGCACCGTGCTCGAGCGGTCAAAATCTACCGCTCGGGCGCGGAGGGTTCTGCCTAAAACATGCAGAGTTCCACCCTGGCGCTCGGGCGGTCATTTTCTACCGCCCGGGCGCCACACGTTCTGTACCAATATTTTGTTTTTGTACTTATTGGCGTCCGGCTTCTCAAATCAAATTCGTACAACACCAATTCATATACAGTCTTCATTCTCTCAATTTCATTGTCACGAGAAACATCAAATACATAATCACATATCAAATCCATTAATTATCGATAATCATATCAGATTTACGATAATACGATACACGGTCCTTACATTTCTCCCCCTCTTAAAAGATTTCGTCCTAGAAATCTCAAACATCACTATATACATAACATTGGTAAACATACATATGTCACCAGTTATAGTACATATCAAAACTAAGATCAGAATAAGGATCAGAATACATCGAATACAATGGAACAGATGGATCAGCATCAAATAAATGCGGATATGATTCTCGCATTTTGCTTTCCAACTCCCACGTCGATTCTTTAACACCATGTCGTGTCCATTGCACTCGTACTAGAGGAATCAATTTATTACGCAATATCTTTTCCTTTCGATCCATAATGCGAACAGGTTGTTCAACATAGGAAAGTGAAGGATCAAGTTCAACCTCATCAGGTGCAAGCACATGTGATGGATCTGGTTCATATTTCCTCAGCATAGAAACATGAAACACATCGTGAATAGCGGAGAGAGCTGGTGGCAATGCCAATCGATACGCAAGATCACCAACTCGATCAAGAATCTCATATGGACCAACATATCGAGGAGATAACTTTCCTCGCATGCCGAATCGAACAGTACCTCTAAAGGGAGATATTTTCAAAAACACTCTATCACCTTTCTGGAATTCCAAGGGTCGTCTTCGTTTATTCGCATAACTCGTTTGACGATCCTGAGCAGCTTTCATCCGCTGCCGAATTAACTGAACCTTATCGTTCATTTCCTGTATCATTTCAGGTCCAGTCAATTGTTTCTCACCAATCTCATCCCAGAATAACGGTGATCTACATCGTCTCCCATATAGAGCTTCAAACGGTGCCATACCGATACTCGTCTGAAAGCTATTATTATAAGAAAATTCAACCAATGGTAAGGCATCTTGCCATCCCATTCTGAAGTCCATCACAACAGCACGCAACATATCCTCTAACGTTTGAATCGTACGCTCAGTCTGGCCATCAGTTTGAGGATGATACGCAGTACTCATAGCCAAACGCGTACCCATAGCTTCTTGGAAACTACCCCAGAATTTAGAAGCAAACCTGGGATCACGATCAGATACAATTGAGACTGGCACACCATGCAGTCTCACAATATTCTCAATGTATAAACGGGACATTCTCTTATAAGGATAAGTCCGCTCATACGGAATGAAATGCGCAGATTTCGAATGCCGATCAATAATCACCCAAATAGCATCACAGCCCTTGGGCGAACGAGGTAAATGAGTCACAAAATCCATAGCAATATGTTCCCAATTCCATTTCGGGATTTCAAGACTATGGAGCAATCCTCCAGGTTTCATTCTCTCGGCTTTCACTTGCTGGCAGACAAGACATTTCGAAATAAATTCAGCAATGTCCTTCTTCATACGTCTCCACCAGAATTGAGGTCTCAATGTCAAATACATCTTCCGACCTCCAGGGTGAATACTGTATTTGCTACAATGTGCTTCTCGAAGAAGGGCAGATCTCAAATCAGAATCATTAGGAACTACCAGCCGACCATTAAGTCGTAAAGAACCATCAAAAGAAATCTGAAATCCAGACTGATGTCCAGCAGATACCAGTTCTTTCGACTTTTGGATCTGAGCATCGCTTCGTTGGGCCTTTCGAATCTTTGATATCAAATTTGGCTCAATTTGCAATGCTGAAACAGTGACAGAATTCCAATTCGAGTGAAAAGTCCAACCAGAAGTACATATATCCTCATGTACCTTGGCGACACTGACAGAAGCTAGAACATAATCATGAACTTTACGACTCAGGGCATCCGCAGTAACATTCACCGATCCAGGGTGATATTGAATCTCACAATCAAAATCTTTCAGGAGATCCATCCACCTGCGTTGCCTCATATTCAAATCAGATTGAGAAAAGAGATACTTCAGACTCTTATGGTCCGAATAGATAACAAACTTTTCTCCGTACAAATAATGGCGCCAAATCTTCAAAGCAAACACAATGGCAGCCAATTCGAGATCATGAACAGGATAACGTGTTTCATGAGATTTCAATTGACGAGAAGCATAAGCAACCACTTTGCCATGTTGCATCAGAACACAGCCCAAACCTTTACCAGACGCATCTGTACACACCACAAATCCTCCGGTACCTGAGGGAATAGTAAGCACAGGTGCTGTGGTCAATCTCGTCTTCAATTCAAGAAAACTAGCTTCACATTCATCTGACCAAATGAATCTCTGATTCTTCTGTGTCAGTTGAGTAATAGGTTTAGCTATCTTCGAAAATCCTTCAATAAAACGACGATAATATCCAGCTAAACCCATGAAGCTACGGACCTCAGGAACATTCGTAGGTCTCGGCCAATTCAATACAGCTTCGACCTTCAAAGGATCAACAGATATCCCATGTCTCGAAATGACGTGGCCCAGAAATACCACTTTGTCCATCCAGAATTCACATTTGGACAATTTGGCATACAAATGACTAGTACGAAGAGTTTGAAGTACCAGTCTCAAATGTTCAGCATGCTCCTTTTTCGATTTCGAATACACAAGAATATCATCGATAAACACAATAACGAATCGGTCCAGATAATCTCGGAAGACACGATTCATTAAATCCATAAAGATAGCAGGAGCATTCGTAAGACCAAAAGGCATAACCAGGAATTCATAGTGGCCATACCTCGTACGAAAAGCAGTTTTGGGCACATCTTCATCTCGAACTCGAACTTGATGATACCCAGAACGAAGATCAATCTTCGAGTATACAGAGGTACCTTGAAGCTGATCAAACAAGTCATCGATACGTGGAAATGGGTACTTGTTCTTCACAGTAGCCCGATTCAGTTGTCTATAGTCGATACACATTCGCATCGTACCATCTTTCTTTCGAACAAATAAAACTGGAGCTCCCCAAGGTGATACACTCGGTCGAATATATCCCTTATCGAGAAGATCCTGTAATTGTTCTTTCAATTCTTTCAATTCCAATGGTGCCATACGATAGGGAGCTTTAGAAATAGGCGTAGTCCCCGGCACATGATCAATACTAAACTCAACTTCTCGATGAGGAGGAAAATCAGGAATCTCATCGGGAAATACATCTGGAAACTCTTTCGCAACAGGAATCTCAGATAAAGAAGACTCCTTCTTCGAAATATCAATAGCGTAGATAAGATAACCCTCATCTCCGCTATTCAACAATCGAGACATTTCCAAGGAAGATACCAATGGAATTTTGGCTTGGGAACCCTTGCCATAAAAATTCCACTTGGGTCCATCAATCGATCGAAATCGAACTACTCCATGACAGCAGTCAACAGTAGCTCGATTCGTCATCAAGATATCCATGCCAACAATACAATCAAAGTCGTGCATTGGGAGGACAATCAAATTCAAAAATATCACATTATCCTCGTATATCAATACACAATTCTGTAAAACTTGCTCAGACAAAATAATCTTTCCTGCTTCTGAGTCGCAGGGCAGGCTGCTGAGTTGACACTTAAGGTGGAGGAACATACTGAGGACCTCCTCGCCTTAATCCAGCTTCAGCTGCCTTGGCTCATTCAACTACCTCTGCGTAGCTGGTAGGCAATCCAGAAACAACATAAGTATACAAAGTAGGATGTAAACCATTTACAAACCTGTTATATTTTGCCCTCGCATTTCCAGCTACGTGAGGTGCATACTTCAATAACGTAGAAAATTTCGAAGCATACTCTGCAACAGTCATCGTTCCCTGCTGCGGATTATTGAATTCATTCTCCTGAGCAGTATAATAGGAAGGATGGGAATACTGCTCCAAAAACTGGGCCTTGAAGACATCCCATGTGACTTCAGTCCCGGCCTCTTTCAATCCAATCTCAGCGGCTTCCCACCAAGATTTAGCTCGGTCTTTCAGCTGATACAAAGCAAGTTTCAGTCTCCGAGCCTTGGAATACTCCACAATATTAAACAAGTGCTCGATATCCTTCAGCCAGGCCTCAGCTCTTTCAGCACTCTCAGTGCCAAAGAACTTCGGTGGTTTGAGATCCTGGAATCGAACCATCACAACATCCATGGACAATCCTTCAAATTGCCCAACAATCCTCTCAGTACTGCTACTCGCAGTTTCATTTGTGTGATCCATCTACAAATCAAAAGATGAATATCACAATTTCATATCAATTTCATAATCTCATCGTCTCATATCATTATCTCATATCATCAATCTCATCAGATACTTACTCAAATCAAATCACATAAGAGCAAGTAATACAAATAAGGCAAACACATACGCACAATTCATTTGTGCCTATTCAAGTGTACACAAGACTCAATAGAGCATTCCCAGCTATGCTCTGATACCATCTAGTGTGGGGGCCCTTAGCTCCTAATCGTTATTACAATGCAATCAGATTAGGATTTAATTAATCACAGCGGAAAACGGGTTTAAAATTTCTTTTACGACGAGCCCAAAACATCTCTTCTAAATTTATAATACTAAAAATAGTATTTAATATCAAATCATAAAACATGCCCACACGAAATCAAAACCAATCATATACAAACAACTCATATCCTCGGGACACGCCCCGGTATATAGATATATATACATATATACTGGGAACAAGACATAACATAAAACCTCAGACCAAGCTGTGGCTCCCTCCAGAAGTACCCTCTCTGGTCTCCTGATATCCTGGAGTACCTGCCATTGTCCACACACAAAGACAACAACAGCCCCCTTTGAGGGTGAGCAAAGCTCCGTATGGAACAACCAATCATATATACCACAGATATCTAAATAATGATATATGGTATGCAATGCATGTATGTCGTGAAGGTATCAGGTCAAATGCCCATCCACTGAGCACATGTCAGAATCAATCGAATCGCTATCAAATCAAATCAATGCTCGAGCTGGCACACCGGCCGATATGGGAATACACATATGATAGCGTCGACGAAGCGCCATCAATCCCACATCTCATATCCAATCATATGGGGCCACAATTGTCTATGCTTTACGGGTCATATAATACCGGCATAGCGATTGTGTTCACAAACCCCGGAATCCAATCAAATCATATCAGGGTATCCAAGGATCATAGCTCAACGTGCATGTCATGTATCGATGTATGCATAAAATGATGTGTGTTAACAAAACATTTATTTTATGCATCGATACTCAAATCTCAATGTCATGTATGCCACATCAAATCATCAAATAGGCACATAGACACGTATTCCAATCCAATCCAATCAATCTAATCATATATCATATAATACAGATACATGTCGTATGTTACCCGATCGCAACATACCTCAATTCTTCGTTCCAATTGATGTAGCTGGAAGATACACTTTATCTACATCAATTACATACTCATTTCAATCAATAACATACTCCAAAATCATTAATATGAGTTTCAAATATCATTTGAAACTTCAAAAATTCATATCAAATCATAATCATATCATAATTCAATTCCGACTTCGGATACGAGTTTATTGTCGGATATTCTACTACATATCAGAAATTCAACTTCAAATACATAATATTCCAGCACCTTGATATTTAAAGCTGATGGAACTGGAAGAAAATTACCTCTGTCAGAAGTCCTCGACGCGCAGATAACAAATATATAATTTGTTTCGCGTTTAGACGGCGTTTCGAAGTCAAATCGGACGATAGAAAATCAATTTCTCTTTCTCTCTCTCGAAATTATTATGTTGCAAGTGAAGAAAACGAACAGAAAAAGAGTTCTTATCCTTCCACCGCTCTCGCGCTCGGGCGGTAGAATTCTCTCGCCCGAGCGCGAGAAGTTCTGCCCCCAAGTGTCACTTGCACCGCGCTCGAGCGGTCAAAATCTACCGCTCGGGCGCGGAGGGTTCTGCCTAAAACATGCAGAGTTCCACCCTGGCGCTTGGGCGGTCATTTTCTACCGCCCGGGCGCCACACGTTCTGTACCAATATTTTGTTTTTGTACTTATTGGCGTCCGGCTTCTCAAATCAAATTCGTACAACACCAATTCATATACAATCTTCATTCTCTCAATTTCATTTTCACGAGAAACATCAAATACATAATCACATATCAAATCCATTAATTATCGATAATCATATCAGATTTACGATAATACGATACACGGTCCTTACAATATATAATGTCTAACTTACAATATTTGTGCATTTATATAATATTTTTTGTTGTAGTTGTTCATATTTTGAAAATTTTCTAAACGATATATTTGTGCATCTATATCATGCAGTCACCTCTACAAAGATTTGAAGAAAAAAGACAAGGCTGATTTTTTTTCGTTTGTGGATCCCGGTAATATTCCTACATGCCCGATTGGCACAGATGGCCGTGACTTGTCACAACATATTGCTGACCAATTGGAAGCAGTGTGTAGAGATAGCATATGCTTCATCCCCTACAACACTGGGTAAGAATTTAGTTATTTATAGATGTCTACTTCATGGTACTCAATGATGTAATTTCATTTTTCCAGGTATCATTGGATCTTGACAATCGTTAACGAAGATAAGAATATGGTATATTTATTGAATTCTACGTCTAACAGGATCCGAGATGATACATGGAAAACTATTGTGACAAAGTAGGTAGTAGCTTATGTTGATTTCGAATACATTAACTTAAAAATATGCAAAAAAATAACTTCTTACTTTTTAAAATGTAGTGGGGTGAAGATGTACAATGCCTCTCAGGGTATTTCTAAAGGGCCAGGTTATAAAATATTGACGGTATGTATCGTACTTATTTGTGAATACATGAATTGGTAGTGGTTATTAATTAGATTGTGATTGTTGCATTAACTTTTCAATTCCATTATAGGGTAATATGAAACAAAGTGGTTCGGTTGAGTGTGGATATTGTGTCATGAGGTACATGAAAGAGATTGTCGATTGCGATGATCCACACTTGGAGAAAATGGTGAGTTTCTTCTTCGGATAAATTTGTTGATTGATTGAGATGCATTGTTGTCATTAAGATATATTTTATTGTTGAGATAATGTGTTGCCATTGGTCAATATTTTATTGTTGAGATAATGTGTTGCCATTGGAATATGCTTTATTGTTGAGATAATGTGTTGCCATTGGGATATATTTTATTGTTGAGATAATTGCTTGAGATGAGTTGTTGCCATTGTGATATATTTTATATTAGTGTTAAAAAAGTTAATATATGTTAATATATTTGATACATTGGGGGTTGGTTTGGGATCACGTCTCTGGGACATTGGGAAAATGCTATCATTGTAGTTGATAGAATATTATAATATTCATTGTATCCTTTATGTACGATGCGAATCGTTTCCATTGCTGCTACATAATTATAGTCAATGCTTTATAAGAACTGGTTTTACTTGCATGATTTGTCCACTGTGCATATGGGCGATAAGGTAGTGGCCTAATTCTAGCATTTTCTTCGGGGAAATGATAAAATGTTCATCTTAAATCTACTCAAGTGCTTACATTCATTTTTCTTCCAAGTTCCAATGAAGCAAACCTGTCATTGACATCCACGTGTCCTTTATTTTGTTCTAGTAATTTGCTTAAACAAAAAGCACTATTGAATGCATAGCCAAATAATCACTGTCTATTGGTCTTCCTTTCCTGTTTATGTATGTATTAATATCCAGTCCAGCATCTACTTTCCATATTTTCTTTGTTTATTTTTCTTCTTCTCTGTCTTTTCTGGTAAGACTTGTTCATATCGTTTCTGTTTTTTTTTTCCTTCTGTTTTTCCTTATTTTTCTTCTCTGAATGCATGGTGATTGGGGTGCAGTTGAAGGGTCAAACATATGATAAAAGTTTGAATTCAACGTATGATTTGTGATTGATTGCTTGTTTTGGTGGAAACAATTTGTGGGCAAGTGCAAAAGTTTAGTGTTTTTTTCTTTGATTGGATGGATCACTCTGTTCTTTCATAGATCAATGCTTCCATTTGCCACCTTGTTTTATATTCCTCAAAACTGAAATCGAGTTGGTTGAATTTGTTTCCCTGTTGTGCGTTAATGGTCCATGGATAAATAAATTTGCTTGGTGTTCGATATGCTACATCATTTTTCTATTAGGGTGGTTTTTATTTGAAATAGAAGAATCTAATGTATTTTCTTTTTCAAATTTCAGTTTGCAGGATGCATCAAGAATCAATATTACACCCAATGTCAATATGACGAGGTCAGAAGTGAATGGAGTGAATTTGTTTACTCCCATGTAGGTGCTTAGATGGAAGGTTTATGTTGGGATAAATATTTTGTTTGTCATTGTGGATTTTTGGATATAGTTTTGGTTTTCTGGATGCATTTTTTGGGTTACAATTGTGGATTGATGAATATGTAATTACGGATTCGTGGTTATTAATTATTTTTAGATGGATAATTTATGAATTTAATTATAATAGTGTATTAAGTCATATATTGCAATTATAGATTCTGTACAAACGAAGTTGTTTTGCGCAATTACTTCACCAAAATATTAATTACTGAAGTATTTAGAACTAATTACTTCGTCACTAAATGATAATTGTGAAATACCATCATATAAGATGAAGTTATATATAATATATTACTTCATTATTCACTATAATCAATGAAGTAAAACACATTTATTACTTCGTCACTAAATGTTACTTGTGAAGTAACATAATATAAAATACTTCAACAAATAGGATAAATGCTGGAGTTATAGAATAAATTTACTTCAACAAATAGGATAAATTGTGAGGTTGTTTAAATTTATTACTTCATTAAAATACATAATTACGAAGTATTTCAGCTGAATTACTTCTTCTATTATTGAAAATAATGAAGTAAAATATTATAAATTACATCGCTAAATAATAATTAAGATGAAGTTATATATGATATACTACTTCATTATTCACTATAATCGCTGAAGTAAAACACATTTATTACTTCGGCACCGGTCCAATTCCGGACCGGTTTCCTCCCAAAACCGGCCAAAAGACTTCGGTATTTTCAATACTACAACTTCGGGTATTATGCAAAGTAAAAGGTACATCTATTACTTCACGTCCATATACTTCGGCACTTAACTACCATATTACTTCAGATAATATCCGAAGTAAAAAGCCTTTTTTCACATAGTGTGTCAACTTGAAATAGACTACAAATATAAAAGTAAATAAAAAATTACTATAACCAAAATATCATGGCTTTTAAAATTAAATTATTAAATAAGACCTAAACAAATATGAACATATGATTAATTGATCTTGAGATAAATATAAATGCTTATATGTTGGACTACAGAGCTCGGTAAGACACCTCAAGAATTGAGGTGCCGCCCTTACCTATATATATATATAAAAACACATTACAATCCCCAAATAGTACTTGGGTTTTTTTTTTATCAAAAGCCTAGCCCATTTAGAATGCAACCACAATGGAAATGCGATGGGTCTAGGCCCAAACGAATGAGAGAAAGCTTCTCTTTAAATCCACCTAGGGCTTCTCATATTCACGGCACTCTAGTAAAATAGAATAGATAGAAATTCGCGTATTCAATTCAGAACTTGAGTGACAAAACCTAATCAGCTTTGTGGAATTACAGATGGAGGACATTATGTTGCCGATTCTATTCGAGCAGGCTCAAAAGATTCACCAAATCGCCTCCGATTCTTCAATCGAACAGGTTTTAGTGTGACTGTGTATTATATGTGTGTTATATTCTGCTATCTTTTCCTTTGAGTATTATTTCATGTATATGTTTCATTTTTAATAATTATTGTCAGGAAACTGTGAGAAACGGTTGCGAGCTTTTGAGGAAATGCGAGGATATGATTGGAAAGTTGGGGTTATTTTCATCTAATGAGATGAAGGATGATATCAGTACTAACAACCTCAAATATCTTCTTGTAGGTGTTGAATATTTTTTTAATCTTCATGAAAGGCAAAGTAATCTAAATGGATGAATGTTATGGTTTTGTTTTCCGCTTTAATCTTTAAACTCACTTTCTTGCAAATGTGATAAAAAAAACGTGAGCTGATTTTCGTTTCTGTGATAATCTGATGTATTGGTCGTGTCTGAAAGTTATCATTTAAAAGTATTTAACTCATGGTCTTTGATGCAGGTTCCATATTATCTCGGTGAGCTAACAGAAAAAAATTCACAGGAGAACCGGATTCAGATTCTTAAAGCTTCACTAGCCAAGCTAAAGGTACTAGTTTTAGATTTTGGTCACACGATAAGGCAATGTGCTCAAGGAAGCTATTGATAATTTTTTGAATGTCGAATTTTCATTTGGCCATATTCTAGGAATTTATTTCATTTTGTGAAGTTATGGAGCTAGTGCCAGAAGATGAACTGGAATCATCTATGCAATCAAGGAGCAATTCATCTGCTGATCAAAGAGCTAATTAAGAAGGTTGGCATTCTTCCTCGGACATGTTTCATCGAACTTCATAGTTCCATTTGTTGAATAAGTGACAGTACTCCTCTGCATCTAATACTTGGGATTTATTTCAGATTGCTCGGTTCAAACGCACAAAAGCGGCCGAGTCAAAATTGCTTGAAATAAAGGAACGGAAGGAACGTCGTGGGCGCTCAACTAGAGCATCTGCACTATCTACTCCCATAGAGAGGGGGGAACAAGATTTAGAGGATGATGACGGAGAAGAGGAAAGGGAAGTAAGTTGTTTATTGAGAATTCATTTAATCAATGTGATGTTCTTTATAGAATAGGTTTCTAGCGTGAGTTACACTGTGTCTCCTGGCTCTTCTTAATGCCAAAAGCACATAATATACAATTTTATGATGCACATTTCACTGCTGCTTGTAATTAGAATACATGTGGCCAATCTATGTAGCTGCTCTGAATCATGATAAAGAGGAAGAATTCACCATTTTATGGTCGTAATAACTTGAACAGACATATCTGGACTGAGAATTCACCTCTATTTAACACCATCACTTTCTTGTTGGCTTTAAGGCTTATTTTTTGCTGGTCATTTATTTTTCCTCTGTGTCAGTATTATGAGAAAAATTCACCCTCGCAATTGCCAATGTCACCATCTGATACGTGCTTTTCTATTCTATTTTGAAGCATAGACATGTTAAATTGTTTGTTATAACACATTTTTCCCTGATTGTTGTCAAAATTGTTGAAATCAATGCGCTAATTCTAAAAGGCATCCCTCAATGACACTGCTCAATTAAGAACCATTGTTTTGATTTGTTCCTCCCCTTCCCTCCATACCATTGCATGGATCATAATGATGATTGTTTGGTTACATGCCTGCAGGCATGGATAACCACCATCTCCTTGGCACTATGTAAGGTTGGTCTTTCTGATCTTTAACTGTCATTTGTATTTTTAACTTCTTTCTCTTGTTTCCTTGGTACTTGCTCACATGCCTATAACAGTCGTTTGATCTGTCGGAGATGCTTAAGAAAGAGGAAGAAATGCTCTTAGCTGTAAAGGAGAACCAGTCCAAGGTATGTAGTCGATAATATATTTTCTCTCTATCTTGTTCATGCATCGTCTTGGGAATGCATTCTTTCATGAAATTATATTCCACGGGTCTGGCAACATTTCCTTCTGTTCCCTTCAGTTCTCTTACAATGTGACTACTGTATAGGTGCTTCCCCGGCCTTCTGTTGTCAAGTTCATGGTTGCTTCGATACTACATTTTATTGTTTTCCTCGCGTGACCTGAATCCTCCTGTTGTCAAGTTCATGGTTGCTTCGATACTACATTTTATTGTTTTCCTCGCGTGACCTGAATCCTCAACTCTGTGTTTATTTCATATACCATATTCAACTTTCACAATTATGTTCTGTGTGCAAGTGATACTACGCCTTTTATAGGAAGGGGACGGCAACTATTCACAATCTACTCTGAATGAGCGCACCCACAAAGCTGAATCCTGGCATCGTGATGCTGCGGCAAGGGCTCGATATACTAAACCTGCAACTCCTATTACATGTGCTACTTTTGCTCAAGATGTTTTAGAAGGTCGAGCAAAGGTGTCACGGTTTCACGAGCACAAGCACCAACGTATGATATTCGGACCCGCTAGCCTTGTTTCCAAAAACCCAACAAGCGAGAGAGAGAGAATGGCAGCCCAGGTTTTCCAACCTCATCACAGGTATGCTGCTGCTAGTCTTAATAACTCAAAAATCACCCGACTCTTCGCTTTGAACACGCACTTGAGGAAAAGAAAATAAATAAATATGGTTCGCATTTACAGAATGCCAACTATGAGTATCGAAGAAGCTGGGCTGAAGGAGATGAATATTATGAACAAATGGCAAGAGAATAATGCAAAGCTCATGGAAGAAGCGAACTCATCATGGTACAAGGATAATCGTCAGTCAAAACCAGGCGAGGACGATGAGGAAGATGATGATGCGGCACAAGAGAAGGCAAGGGTGTGGGACGACTGTAAAGACGACAACCCTCGTGGGGCAGGCAATAAGAAGCTCACACCCTGTGGCTAAGACTGAAGATATTGTTGAAATTTCTTTCATGTCACTAAGTAGAATTACACAAATAAAATTGGCGGATGTTTGCTTCGGTTTTCCGTGTCTGCCTAGTGATTCAGTTCCAGTTTTGTGGTGCTGCTGTTATAAATTATGAACATTTCCTTGTATGATAGACGTAGCCGATGAGTAATTTAAACTTAAAATAAATTCTATTAATATAATTGGAATTTCAAATCATTGTGTTTGGGCTAAAATTATGCAACTACAATTAGTTATCTCAGCCCATGAATTTATATCAACAAAGAAGTTAAAGAAGCTCATGAATTTAAAGCGTTTGAATAAATCAAGAAACGCCCAAACATGATAAGATCGTGGATAATGAGAAAGAGTATGTTTTTTGTCACGAATATTTATCTGTGAGACGAGACAATATCAATAAAAAGTAATATTTTTAGCATAAAAATTAATACTTTTTCATGGATTACCCAAATAAAAGATCCGTCTCACAAAATACGACTTATGAGACCGTCTCACACAAGTTTTTGCTAATGAGAAAAATGAAGGAACCATCCAGAATTTGGGAAAAAAAAAATTAATCGACATAAATAAAAAGAGATAATATAGACATAGTACAAACTCTGATAACTCCATGCAAAAATTCATAGATAGCCAGAGACGGATTTACGCTAGCGCTGTACTGGGCTGTAGCCCAGCCCACTTTTTAATTTAGCGACGGTTTTTCAATAACCGTCGCTATTAGTTGTGACGGTTTTGTAAACCCGTCGCCGATGTGGATCGGCGACGGTTTTAATTACAACGTCGCTAATAGCGACGGTTGTGTCAAAAACCGTCGTACATCGATGTCTTAGTCCAATCAAGTCTCGTCCATTTACAAGGATGAGACCAAATTCATCCCATATCCTCTGATCCGCCCCACCTCAATTCTACAAAATTTCTCTCCCAAGTCCCAAGTCCCAAGCCCTTTAGCGACAGAATAGAATTGTGGACTCTCGAAGAAATCGAATTGCTCATCGGCAAAGCAACAATCCAGGTAAGAATCGGCTATACATTTTTTATTTTGTTTTTTATAGCTTCTATGTGTGTGATTTGTGGTTTCTTGATTGTTTGTGGTTGAGTTGTTGATTGACTATTACTTGTTTATTTGTTTAATAATTATTTTATTCTTGCTTAGGAGTATAACTTGAACTATTTCAAAATGGAACATCAATCTGCTGCAAAGAAAGGAAAAACATTGATATCATCTTTCTTTAAGAAGAAAGATCGTCAAGCTAGTGAAGATACTTCAATTCCTACGGTCCTTACAATGCAACATCAATCCAGTGAAAGTTTTCTATTTCCCAATATCCAAATTCCTTCATGTTCCTCTCCTAGAGACGATCATCAGTCTTCGTCTACTTTTATTGAACGAGATCCGGGAAAAAGAAAACAGATATGTGAATATCATGATAATGTACGAGATGAGATAAGACGTTCATATCTAAATATGGGGCATTATCAACGAGATATGTTGGAGTATCCAGGTACAAAATTTGGAAGCCAGAATCGTCGTTTTCAGAAAATCGTTGTAGGGCACAACTTCTTTGAACGATATAATGTAATTTTTTTTAATAATATATAACTTATCATATTGAGTTCAAGCCCCCCCAACTTTTATTCCTGGATCCGTCCCTGTAGATAGCTCAAGCGTTTTCATAGTTTTGTTACAAATTTCCAACATATTTTATTTTAAAGTTCCATGATATTTAAAATCCTACTATTTCGTATATACATAATAATATTGATATTTTATTTCTTCAAGTTTGATTTTCATTCTTTAATTTTGAAGGTGTATTTGTTTAAGAGATTCGTATCAATCCTTATTTTATTAGCTTAAATTAAAATATTCAAATACAAATTATGTAATAACTCACAATCAATCCGGTTGTTATGGACTATGGTGGACCAAACTCAGGTACTCTTCGAAGTTCTATCCATATGTTTTCATATAATATATTATTATTAAAAATAAATAAATTAATGTAAATTAAAAAATTTATGGATTGCTTTGAATACATTTAAAGATAATTATAAAAATATATTTTAATTAAAATAAGAGAGAAATAATTCCTGATAAGATCGCACCGTCCCCACCAGCCCACGCCAGCCAATGGAGAAGTTGTTCGAGGCTTCTTCTCCTTTTCCGGCGGCTGAAGCGACTTCTTGCAATCCCTAGAGTTGTTTCTTTCGGCGTTTTTGACGCCGTTTCCGCATGTTGCCCTACCTCAAAGGGGTTGATTTCGATAAACCCACAATTGTATGCGTACTTGAAACAACCATCCAATTGGATTTTCCTTTTTCAGGAATAGAAGCGAAAAGGGGATTACGAAATAAGAAATTTGTTTTGGGTATTAAGGGTTGCATGGGATTTGTACGATGGTGCTGTATCCGATGTGCTACACTACGCCTGCATTGCGAAGGGCACCACCGTTTTGGCGGAGTTCAATTCCAGGGACGAGACCCTTGGTGCTCTTGCCGCGAAATACTCCGGCTTTTCATTCCACCTTCTCCCACACCGTCCGCTCCCGCACCTACTCTTTCTTGATCGAGGACCCTTTCGTTTATTTCGCGATTTTCGATGTGAAATTGGAGAATTCGGAAGGTTGGGCATTTTTGAAGAGCGTGAAAGAGTCTTTTGAGGACGTTTTTAACGGGGATCCGGGGAAAAAGAGGTTGGAACTTTTGAGCTCACATTGTTTTCAAGGTGAATTTAACCCGGTTTTCCATCAACTTCTAGGTCATGCTCTCGGCACAGACGTGGAGGGCTTCGGGTCTCCCGAGGGGGATGAGAATGAACCCAAACGGGATGTTGTGGTCGGGGCCCTGTTCGGTGGGAAGACATAATTCAGATGCTGCCATGAGGTTCAAGATGATCAAGAAAAAGTGGTTCGGAGAATTCAAGGAAAAGGGAAGAATGAATACCGAAAAAGGAGAAAACCGAGTTTGTGAAGAAAATGAAAATCATGGGATAGGATCTGGCCGAGAATTTTCTCTTGTTATGCACAAGAATGGAGTTTATTCTACAGAATTACTGGGGCTACACAACCATCACAAGGCAAAGAATGTTTGGAAAAAGCAAGTTTGGATTGTTTTGTCCCTAGATCTGATCATTTGCACCATCTTGTTTGCAGTTTGGTTGTGGGTTTGCAGTGGGTTTAAATGCGTTGACCGCTGACAGCTGAACAAATTTGGAAAAATATCAAAGGTTTTTTTGTCTTGTTTTTGTATTACACAGATAAGATGCATTGGCATATTTTGGATGCAAATCGACCGCAAAATGTGGTTTTTTGGCGTTTGCTGGTAAAGTTGATTTTTTTTACCAATGACAATCAAATCTGTGTTATAGCACAGGACGAGTTGATTTATGCTGCTGTTGTAAACATTTTGTGTTGAAGGCTTCTTCAGTGTGTATAGTAGGTGTTGTATAGAATTCATATGCAAGGCGGTGGATTCTGTATGTTTTCTTGAACTTGGTTGGTGTGCAATGAATTGTTTTTATATATTTTTTTTTATTTGTCTGAGTCTTAATTATGGCTTTTTAGAGGTTTCGTTGTTGGAGTCGAATTCGTATGTTCGTCTAGAAATGCAATCAACTTGGCTCTTTGGAGTTTCAGTGTTTTTTGAATCTTAGTCTAGGTGATGTGTTTGGTTATTGTGAAGGCTCAAGCATCATGACGAAAATGGACTAAATGTCACTTGTGTTTTGCTTTCTTCTTGATTTATTATTGCCAAGACTTTTAAAATAGCCATGTCATCTAGATCCTTATATAGTGTCCAAGACAGGTTATTCACTTCAAGGCAATGTTTTGATTCCATCGAAGCCCTTAATGCATTGTTCCATGGATTCCATGCGCAAAATTTATACTGTGTGAAGTTAAAAATATGGCCCTAGCATGCATCTTCATTAATCATTAGCGAAACAATCAATGACAGGAGATGGTCAAGAGAGACATTTCCGGCTCACTTCGAAATTTTTCCAGCAGCTTAAAGTTGAACGTTATCCATCTTATTGTTAATCGTCAACAATGTTGATGCTCTGGTGCCGTGCGACGCCTTAGCTTTGTTGGGGGCGATCATAATTCAGTTTTTGGTTGTGTGAGTTTCTTAGATAGCCGAATACTCGTATTGATTCTGCATTCACTTCATGTTAATCTAAGGAGATCAGTGTCAGTTTTTATGTGTCCTAAACTTACTGTGACGCGTTAGCTGTTGGTATACTTGCACGTCCAAACATTTAATGGCAATTGCTTTAAAAAAAATGAAGTTTTCAATTTTATTTTTTAGCATATAGAACGTCAAACAAACAAATCTTATCATATAAACAACTTCATTGGTAATCAGGGGCGGAGGTATGGTGGGGCTGGGTTGGGCTCCAGCCCCACCTAATTTTAAAAAAAAATTATATATATATGTTTTATTTTAAAAATTTTATTGATAGCCCCACCTAATTTTTTAAAATATATATATGTATATGTTTTATTTTAAAAATTTTATTGATTAGCCCCAAAACTCAATTTATATTCTCTTTTTTTCACTTGTCCATCTTTATTATTTTCTCTCAAACTATCACAATTTTCATTATTTCAAATGGCCGCAACTTCATCATCGATCACCATTTTTCAAAATTGATTGTAGATTCGGAAAATCCACGGCATAAGCTTTCTTTTAATACCGAAATTTCGAAGTTTCTTTGTCGTCTTGAAATCAGCCGTCGCCCATCGGTTGCCGTTTTCATCGAAAATCATGAGGAAATCTTAGTGTTAGACTTTCTACGGTTCGTTCTTGTTGTTCTTAGTTAGATTTCAAATTTTAAAGGTAATTTCAGATTTTAGTGTTTCGAAATTTGGGTATTTTGGTTTTCTTGAATTTCGATAATTGATATATATTAAATTGTTGATTGTAAATACTATATTTGAGCCAATTGATTGTATTTACAATTTTTTGGAATTTATTTGATCATTATTTCGAATTTTCAGATTTTATTTTGGGGATTGTCGATTTTTAATTTTTATTATTTATTACTTGGATGTTTAGATGCTATAGAAAATATCAATGTGAATTTATGGAATTTTGTAGGAATTGTTGAAACTTGTTAAAACAGCTCTTCGTAACAAAATGGAAGCAGAGTTTTTTGGAGATTCTATGGTAATCTACATCGAACGAGATTTGGTTGAAAAAATTGATAACGATTTAATAATTAATGAGTTTTATTCTAAGAAGAATCGAAGAGCACAACTTCAGTAGTGTTTTAGCTTCATGTTTTTTAAGGTATTAATTATTAAATACTCTTGTTCTATGTTTTCATGAAGACAGTGTTTACATATTTTTTATTTTAAATTTTTTATTTAATTATTTATTTTATTAAATACCATATGGGACGGAGCCAGCCCCAGGTAATTTTGTATCCTGGCTCCGCCCCTGTTGGTAATGATGTTCACTACTGCATCTTACGACTGTATTATAGTAAGATCTGCATCTAATTATATCACTGTAATTATTTAATCACTCAAATTTCGGTAAAGGGGTTATTTAAAGTGATTCACAGTGTTATCAAATCTTTTGTAAAATTTAAATTGTTCCAAATTATCATAATTAAGCTAAAAATACTCAAGCCAACATATTTATGTATTGTTGGATTGGACTAATGATCGTTGGCCCGTCTTTGTTGAAGATCAATTGCAAACGAATTAAGCAATAATTTTTTATTCGAGCAAAACCAACGCGGGTGATTAAACTGGTTGTAGTAGGAGTCCTTCTCTTTTCCCTGTTCATAGCAGCGATAGACGACAAGGTATTTGTACAGACTTTCCAAATCCAAGCGTCAAGAACACGCTAAAATATTAAATGACATTTTTTGTTTGCTTAAGATTCTACAACCGGGGGCCAATAGCTATTTGTTGATCCTTATTGCCACTTTTTTATTATCATCTGCTAAAAGGTTGAATTTTTGCTTGTGATAATCTCTAATTTTTACCAAATTTGTCAATTTTCGAAGTGGGCATACATTTCATATGTTCGGAAAAGTTCCATTCTGTCATATTTCTGTGTTAAAAATTGCAACAACTGAAATGGAAAGCGTTGAACGCATCTCAGCATCGTATGACGTTGCAGATGAAGAGTCGCAATCATTAGTGTCTTCTAGCCCCCATTTGATGTCAGCTCTTGATCCGGGTAAATTTGATATCTTTCAGATAGCGAATGTTAAATATGTAGAGCTTTAGTCTTTTGTTGCCTAAGTTCTTCTATTGTTTTTGCCATGTGATTTATTATTTCCTTTGCTGTTATAGATATAGCTCTACCGCGGGATAAATTAACCTTGAAATCCATCAGTCAAGATGGTTTATCTAGTTCTTAGACACAGTAAGTTTGTCGCTCGGCCTTTTTGTTACTTATTTTAATTTGTTTCTTGCTTTTCCCTATTATAATTTTTCTGTTTCTGAATCAAGAATTTACTTCAGCTAAATTTAGTTTAATGACTTGCATAGCGATTCTGACTTTTTCGTATATTCCATTTTGATAATTTAGTTAAAAATATGGGTTGATCGAATCCTAGCTCCCTTCTGGTTGTTTTTCCTCTGGTTATGTCTTCTTAAAAATTGAACTATTTGTCTCAGGAGAAATGTTTATGTGGTACTGGTAGCAACTGGAAGTTTCAATCCTCCCACATTCATGCATTTGCGTTGTGTAAGACATCTAATTATCAATGATAAAATCTTGTTTTGTTCATACCCCACCTTTATCCAGTGATGATAAATTCTTGTATTGTTCCGATCCCAGTTTTATCTATTGTTTCTTGCCTTTATTTATTTTTTTCCCTACCGGTAGAGGTGCTCCAATAGTTTGGGTTAGTTGCGGTGGAATACATGTTCATGCGTGTTGTTCTGGTGAAATGGGTAGTTGTGCTAATTGTTATCGCTGGTTGCATATTTCCACGAAGTTTTGCCAACAATCCTTGTTCTTTTTGTCAGAGCTTGCAAGAGACGCATTAAATTCGCAAGGGTTTTGTGTCATTGGTGGTTATATCTCACCTGTGAATGATGCATACAAAAAGAAGGTAATATGGATATCTGTTCCCTTATTTGCATAAAAGAAAGTACAGCTTGGGCGACCTACCATTCTTAGAATAAATTTTAACACTAATGAAGATGTTGATTGTTAAGATGAAAAAACACCAAAGAAAAGGTGTTATAAGATTATCAGTTGCTGAGGCTACTTGAGAAATAACATGGATAGTGTGGCACATGGCTAGTTCCCTGATAAGAACGGTGGAAACGGTTTTTACTTGTTTGATCAGTAAATCCATGCCGTTTTAATTTTTTCCTTTGTCGACCTTTTGGCTTTTTAAACTCTTCAAATACTTCATCAACTCTATGATCAAAATGTTTCAGAGCAGAGTAACTTCAACTTATTTTTTATTTTCATTTTTAATGATTTTTTTATGCCTGCTTGCCATGGGTGTATGGAAAAGCAACTTTCACCAGATCTCAATATATGCATCAGGATTGTGTACAAATTAGTTGCTTATGTTCTAACCTCAATTTCAGGGTCTTGTACACGCGCAACATCGTGTTACCATGTGTGATCTCGGTTGTAGAAGTTCCAACTTTATTATGGTGGATTCATGGGAGGTCTCTCTCTCACTCTCGCACACACATTGCACATGAACAGACTAAGAATAATTAGCACAGAAAACATTAAATTTCGGAAAATTTGAATTACTTACTCATGCTTCTGCTAGTGTAATTAAATTTGTACTTTTTCCTGTCGTTTTTACTATTTCCATCTGTCGATAGGCAAGTCAGGATACCTACCAGCGCACATTGACAGTTTTGTCTAGAGTTAGGACTTCTCTATGCAAGAGCGGATGTGTACCCCATGGTAAACTGATTTATTTTTAAGCTAAATCTTCCTTACAGTTACAGACATTATAGCTCTTTTACATGTCAAGTTAATGAAATTGTCTTATCTTCGTAGAGTCTCTCAAAGTCATGCTTCTTTGTGGTTCTGATCTATTAGAATCTTTCACCATTCCTGGAGTTTGAATCCGTGAACAGGTAAAGTTGCGCAGTACGGTCGGTAGAGGAAGAAGCCTGATACAGAAACGTGTATGTTTAAAATAATTTGTAAAAGCAAACTGTTAGAACTTTTGATTTATTTTCAGGTTAAAACTATATGTAAAGACTTTGGATTGGTTTGCATTTGTAGAGATGGCCAAGACATCGAGAATATCATATTGAATGATGATACTTTGAATGAATTCAAGGTAATCGTTTTTCTTGTGTCTTCTGGTCAGCTCAAATTTGCTTTCGAACAAAGGGGAGTGTGTCATTTTTCAAAAGTCTTGAAAGTCTCTCTCTCTATCATAAACGAACCTTTTTGTTGTTCAACATAATTCATTGCAGGATAATATCAAGATCGTCGATGAAGTAGTACCGAATAGAATCAGTTCGACGGGGTTGAGGTAAAAACGCCCACTCTGAACATGCATGCATCAATTTTCTTATATATGAATGTGGCACAAAAGTTTGAATCTTGGTCATTGATCCAATGAATTTGAGTTTATGCTAAACGAGTTTCCATTCCCAGGGATTGCATTTCAAGAGTGCAGTCTGTGAAGTATTTTACGGCGGATGAAGTAATTGATTACATCAAACAAAATAACTTGTACACAAGACAGAGAAAAGATGATTCTACCAGTGTTTTTTTGTTTGGAACTCTTTTCCCAATAAAATCACTTTGTCGGATCATTTCATTTATGAAAGTTAATTTAATAACCTTATTTCTGATTTGTTGTGAACGAAATGATAATTAGTATAATACATATAATTTCTTATATTTTCCACTAAAAATTTATAGCTGGCTGTTTATTTAATTAACAAGTTGGCAAAACCAAAACGAAATCCATGTGTTAAAACTTCAGTGACATTAGTTACTTTGCACACGCGATGCGTGTGTACAATATTTTTTATCATTATCGAGGGACTAAAGTGAAATTTGACAAATTATGGAGAGACTAAATTGATATTTGAATGGTTGAAATTAAAAAATAATAATAAGTGTGTGTTGAAATTTAAAACAAAAAACAAAAAGGTTATGTTAATAGGGGAAGTTGGTGAAAAATCCCCAATCAAAACATTTTTTTGGGTTCACTCCCTACCCACAAAATTGTGGTACTGTGTCATACAAAATGTGGTACACATCATGTGAAAATGTGGTACAATTCATGTGGAAATGTAGTACACTTCATGTGGAAATGTGGTACTAAAAACGTACCCAGGGACTGGACACAAAAATAATCGACGGCTAGGGACTGGAGGCCAATTTCTCGAAGGGTAAAATTGGGAAAAAAAGTTAGTGTCCTCTCTAGGTAGTTATTATTATGTGATCACACTTAATAGAATACTAGTTACTAGGCACACGCGATGCGTGTGTGTATAATTTTTTTTATCATTATCGATGGACTAAAGTATAATTTGAAAATTTATGGAATGACTAAATTGATATTTAAATTATTGAAATAAAAAAATAAAAATAAAAGTATGTGTTGAAATTTAAAAACAAAAACAAAATAAAAAACCAAACGTGTAATATTAGTATAATATAAGAGTAAATTTGGAAGAAAAAGTTGATGTCCTCCTATGTAGTTATTATCATGTGTTTATTTTTAATATAATAGAATAGATTATAGATTTGCATTTTATAGAAATTTTAGTGCACGTGAAACATAACAAACAATTTTGTTTTTAAATTTAAAAAATAGTATATTTATTGGTGGGCCCCACCACGCGTTAAATTGGAACCATCCGTTGTCCCATTCTTGATTTCTTCATAAAACCAAACCCCCTTCTCCGTCTCTGTAGTCTCGTTCCATGCAATTCCATACAATCCCAACTATTCTCGCACTTTCACTATGAAAAGTCAGTACGCTTCAATGAATCGGACTCTTTCTTCAGTCGTCTGAAAACCCAAAAAATAAATAACATTAATGTACACAAAAATCGAGCGCTGTTGTGCTTTTGAATTTTCCGAGTCAGAATAAAGTACTCCAGCGGAAGATTGTTCTTGAAATACTCGAGAAAGGGTACTGGTAGGCTGCTAGATTACAATTGGCGACTCAATTACTCACGCGCAAGTGGCATTAAATATTGAAGCGATAATGATGAAGTAGCCTTTTTTGCCCGATGATGGGATATATAGTCCCGGTTTTGAGGTTTTCAGAAGGAGGGTTTTTTAGGGTTGATTTGTTTTTCTTTGAAAGAGTTGAAATTTATGGAAGCGGCGGCAGGTGGTGGTGATGAGAAGTTGATATGCGGGAGGGATAGTGCAAGCGGTTTGAGGGGATGCAAGTCGCAGGCTTTGAGCGGAAAGTCCCTGGAAGGGAAAGCTGGTGATTCTGTTGGAAATGAAGCGGAAATTAAGACGGAGGAAGACATGATTATTTGCGGCAGTGGAACTAGTGGAATATCCTTGGAAGGCGAAGCTGGTGATCCTGTTGGAAATGGAGCGGGAATTAAGATGGAGGAAGACTTGATTATTTGCGGCAGCGGGACTATTGGGAAGTCCCAGGAAGACCAAACTGGTGATCCTGTTGGAAATGGAGCAAGAATTATTTGCGGCAGTGGAACTAGTGGAGGCCAAGGGGCGGAGATTGCCGAGGAAAATGGAAGTGAAGGTGTTGGTGGTGGTGGTGGAAATGAAATTGTTGCGGTGCAAATGGGGGCTGTCGGTGGCACTGCCATTATACGTAGCGAGGAGGCTGTTGTGAAGAAAGTTGAAGCCATTGAAAGAGGGGACGCTTTAGATATTGTTGGGTCTAGTGGCGTTGAAGGTGGAGATGTTGGTGCTGGAAAGAAGAAACGGAGGCCCAAAGGTTTGAAATATAGGAAAAAAGTCTCTGTTCAGAATTTAGTCGAGGCTTTGAAGGTGGAAGCAAATGTCAGCGGCCAGGTAGGTGGTGTTGTCAAGGTGAAAAAGTTGGGGAGACCCAAGGGTTCAAAAAACAAGCCGAAAAGTGCTGTTGGCCATGACATTGATGCCCTGCAGGCAGGGAAAGATGTCAGCAATGAAGGTGCTGTTGTAAAGGAAAAGAAGAGGGGAAGCCCAAAGGGTTCAAAAGGTAGGACAAAAATGGCCATTAAGGATCAAGGCGTCTTTGTGCATATGGGGCGTGATGTTAGCAGAACAACTGGTGCAGGGTTTGATGTGAAGAAGGAAGATGTTGGAACAGTCGGAGTTGGCGGAAGTGAGCAAGTTTTAGGTACTTCTGGGATGATGCAGCCAGTTCGCAAGAGGGATAAATTTCGAGGTGTCGGATTATTGGATAAGGATTTCATTAGAAATATTGGCTATGATGGGAGTATTAGAAATTAGAATCCCTGAGTTTAGTGGTCTAGGCAGCCAAGGTTGGGATATGATTGTGAATAAGTGTGGGATTGGATGGTCGATGGGGTTGGACACCAGAGTTACTGGCATTGAACATCAAATTGTAAAGAGGAAGAGAGCCCAAGGGAGGCCAAAGGGTTCCAAGAATAAAAAGAAAATGCTACATGGGACTGATGTTAAGAAGAATCATGGAATGCTCGATGCTACCTCTCAGAACAATTTTGGTGGAAATGAGATTGTGGAGAATATTGATTGTCTAAGAATGCCCACGGGTTACAAGAACCATAAGTCGCATTTGGCTATCTGCGAGCTACAGAAAAAAATAAAAAGTAGTACCACAGATGGAGATATTGAGCACCTTGTAAAAAAGAATGGACTTGAGGTGCCTAGTTACTCAAATGACAGAAGAAAAGCAGCACTCACATCTGAAATTGACCATGGCACCGTTAACACTGGAGATCACTATGGTGTTGGTGAAGTGAGACTTGATACAGGAAAGAACTCGAATAAAGAAAAAAATACCATATCTGATGACCTCAGGGGGATCTTAGGTGATTATTTTGCAGTTGATGGAGATGGGAATGGGGTTAATGAGAGTAAAGATTCCAAAGGTTGGCCGAATGGTTCAAAAAATATGAAACAGAGCATTGCAGTTGAAAAGGATAGCGAAACAACAGTTGATGTTGCTCCTAGTATCAAGCCTGGGGCTGAACTCATTAAAAAGGACAGACGAGGGCGACATCAGGGCTTGAAGAATAAGAAAACACTTGCTGCAGAGAGAGATCGGGTGAATCTTGGTGGTGAGAGTATATACAAAAGCGTTACAGAGAAGGTTAAGTGTGAGCCAAATGGTTTAAAAAGAAAAGAATGGATGGATAGTTCTGGAGAATATATTAGGGCTCAAAAAAGACGCAGTGGGAAGCCTTTGACGTTAAACATCAATGAGGGCTATGAATCTATATTCATGGGAGAGAAAATACCCAATGAGAGTGTGAAAACAAAAGTGCCATCAAGTTTGGGAAACTCAGTGAGTTTCTTCTCCACATTTGATTCCAATTGGAGGTGTTGAATAAATAGCATTATAACCAACCTTGCCTTTATTACCAAATTCGGATTAGGATAGTGGTTCCCAAGTATACAATCATTATTATTGAGTCTATCAAGGGGAAATTTTTAATGGGGACAAACATTTATATGTCTCACTGTTCTTGAAAGCCAGTCAACTTGGTAGCTATTTTTTTCTGAGAACCTACCCGGCTCTTCTGCATTGCTGACATCATAAGGCTTGTTTAAGCATGGGTCAAATTTAAATTGAAATGTTCATGAAAATTTGGCGATGTAAGACAATGAAGCAGTAATTAGTTCATTCAAAGTCAAACACATTTCTATGTTGAGTTTATGACCTCAGTGCTCAAATCTCATGTCCGAGAAACAATTAGACATCCATGTTCTCAGCTTTAAATGTGATAAAGTGACTGTCACGGAGTGCCTTTTGTGAAACTAAATCTAACCGTCGAAAGAGCTAAAATTTGCAGTGACATGATGTAATGCATGTATTTTAGTTTATAAATGATTGCTTATCTTTCACATGTAGGCCCACCACGTGGAACTCATTCAAATTGATATTGTTTGTTTGTTGTCTTGTTGAGTGGGGGAATCAAATGTCTGGCATAAATGCAGCTTGCAAGGCATGACTGTTTTTTGGTAAATATAGAAGGAATGTCGATTTAAATGAAAAGGACAAATCTTAACTTTACCATGCTAAATCCTTCATTGGTGCTATTTTTTTAATCTATTATTTCTTTTGTATTTGCTCTCATATGATTTTCTTATCTGCTTTTCATGGAATGCATGTTGGTGTTTATCATTCACTGCATCATGTCATTATGGGGCTTTTATATTGTAGCCATCTTGTAACTTTCAAATTCTCGAATGTCTTTGATTCCGATTATTAACTTTTGTTGAGGACTGAAACAGTAGGATTAATTAATTAGCCAAAAAGTATTTAATAATTGCCAAAAGGTTGAGGGTTTTCAAAATTAATCTGGGCTATGCCAGATTCTTCCCTTTTTGTACCTGAATTGAATTGTTGTTGTTTGATAACTATTTATTCAGGGATCTACCATACGGAACAAGCAGTGGAAGTCAATGTGTCACCAATGCTTCAAAAGTGATAAAAAAGGTGTTGTCATCTGCTCAAATTGCAACATGAAACGTTACTGTTCTGAATGCATCGCAAAGTGGTAAACAAAGCTCCTAATTTCTTCCATATTCTAGAATTTACTGAATAAAAAAATTGCAGTTTCAGAGTGGTAACTGTATGACCTGCTTGTTTAACAATAGATTTTTCTTGCATAACAAGTGACTTCATAAATATTATTCAAGAGATGTGCATTTGAAAATAAAATTCTAAATGGTACATTTCCACTGATGTACATTGTTCATATAATCACCATTACCGTGTTGGCTAGGAAAATATTGGTTAAAATAGGAATTCTCAATGGTATAGGTATCCTAAGATAAAGAAGAAAGAAGTGAAGGAATCATGTCCATTTTGCTGTGGGAATTGCAATTGCAGAGCTTGCCTTCAAGCAGATGTGCTCAAAAAGGTATGATGGCTTTATGTATGATGTAATAAGTAATTCTTCCGTTCTTTTGTCACACATCATATCAAAGTTCCAAGAATTCTGAATTTTTTTTTTTGGTTCTTTTAGGATGTTGAAAACGAAGTAGGTGAGAATATCAGATTGCAAAGATCCCTATATTTGCTCGTCAACATTCTGCCTCTCCTAAGACATATACAACAAGAGCAGAAATCTGAACTAGATGTCGAAGGCACGATACGAGGTACCACACAAAGTAGCTGGATCTTATCTTTCTAATTCATGATTACACTTTTAAAACCTCCCTCGCGTTTCTGCTATATAAGGTGTTCCAGTGAATGAAGAAGATGTGACACTGGGAGTATTTGAAGAAGATGATCATTTAAGAGTATACTGGTATGCTTTCTCTGCAAATAAGGCTTGACCATTTTTTCTCTTTACTCTTAAATAGAGGATTTAATTTTAGTGAAAACCAAGACGAATTTAGTATGCTTTTCGTTCACATTTTTAACTTTTGGAGGAGAGTTGACTGTCTTTATTGTTCGCTAGAGATAGTCTTATTTTGATATTGTGTATTTGATTGAATCTATACGCTTTCTATCTGAAATTTCTTTTGTGCTATACCTCTGCTCTATATTTTAGCTTGATCTCAAATCTCATGACGTAATCTTTTGGATTACTTAGTAATGTCGTTTTTTCACTAATCATTTAAAAAGTGTTTCTAGAATTGTTGGTGTCATTTCTATTAACAAAATGTACTTCTCGATGCCACAAAATCTGAAAAGGAAATCCTCTTTATTCAACAGTAACAACTGTGAGACATCCATTGTGAATATCCACAGAAGCTGTCCCAATCCTGACTGTTCGTATGATATCTGTCTCGATTGTTGTTACGAGCTCAGAAAAGGTCTTCACCTTGGAGCTATTCAGGAAATCATTATTCCCAAGTCTTCAGATGGTACAAACCTTGAAATTCCTCCGACCAATGGGATAATAGAAAATGTGTTTTATGGCTCCCCTAAGTGGAAAGCCAAAATTGATGGCAATATACCATGTCCTCCCAAAGAGCATGGTGGTTGTGAATCTGGGAATTTAGAGTTGAGACGGGTTCTTGATGCTAATCGGGTGGAGAAATTAATTGGGCTCACTGAGGGGCTCATTACTAATTATCAGTTATCAGATGTAGGCTTCTCGCAAAAATGTGATTTTTGTGTTTCAGTTTCTTCTGCTCAAGAGGACCATGTCTGTTGTAATGTAAGACAATCAGCCTTTCGGGAATACAGTCAAGATAACTTTTTGTACTGTCCTAATGCTATTGATCTTGGAGATGCTGAGTTTGAACATTTTCAAATGCATTGGAGGAAAGGTGAACCTGTGATTGTTAGGAATGCCATGGCAAAGGCCTCTGGTCTTAGTTGGGAGCCCATGGTTATGCTGAGGGCCTTCAAGAATGCGAGCAAAAAACTAAAGGAAGAGACTTTTTGTGTGAAGGCTATTGATTGCTTGGATTGGTGTCAGGTACTTCTCGTGTACGTGTATCGATGCATGCTTCATGAATTGTACGTTTTTCATCTTTCATACACACTTCTGTGTACTCCTCCTTGGACTCTCTATTCCTTCAATCTGTTACAAGTGTAATTTATGATGATAGAAAGTGCTGTTTAAAAACATTCTACGCCAGTTCTGTCCTATGGCAAATCGCATTCTGGCAAATAGTACTAGACATCAGCAATTGCAGTTAACAGCTCTATGTTAGACACAGAAATTTTGTAATATTTGGTTTCAAATGTTATAGGTTGAGATTAATATTCGGCAGTTCTTTGAAGGCTACTTAGAGGGACGCAGTCATCAAAACGGATGGCCTGAAATGCTGAAGTTAAAGGACTGGCCACCTGCAAGTTCTTTTAAAGAATGTTTGCCCAGGCATGACGCTGAGTTTATGGCCATGCTTCCCTTTGGCGATTATACACATCCTCGATCTGGTTTCTTGAATCTTGCTACAAAACTTCCTGAAGGTGCTCTAAAACCGGACTTGGGACCCAAGACCTACATTGCCTATGGATATCAGAGAGAACTTGGAAAAGGCGATTCTGTTGCAAAATTGCACTGTGACATTTCTGATGCGGTATGCTGTTGTGAAAAGTCTGCTACTATTCATGTTTTGTGGTTGGTTGATGCACCTTTTTATTTTTGGGACCTGCATTCTCAGTATTTTTGTGGTTGTTTCTTTCCTAAGAAAACTAGAATCTGGAAAATATGTGATCGTGAACTCTATGAGTTAGCTTATCTATGCTATGCAATGACTGATTTTAAGATCATTCACCGATAGCTAATTTCTTGAATATGGACGAGATGACACTTAGTCTAGCATCCGTCGGGCCTTGCTTTTAAGAGTGAAATCAATTATAGAATCTTCATTAACGTCGTCAAATGGTCTGCACTTTTTGTTTTCAATTTTCATCTGCATTCTTTGAATCCATTTTTTGAACATTTTCCAAATTTGGAGTCCAAAACACCTTCTTTGTTTCTTAAGTTAGTTTCACTACAGATCTTATCTTTGTAGATAACATGTTCATCAAATTTTCTGTGGGACAATTGAATTGCTTGCATTGCAAAACTGCTTCAAGATCTTTAGATATTTCTGATCGTTCTATAAGTTACGAAACAGACCTTGGTGCTTTTTGATGCGTTGGCTTGAATTTTAGTCATGATATTTGCAGTTTTATGATTATGCTATATTATAGTTATATTTTACTGATTTTATAGTAACTTTTCTTTATGTCATGACGAATATGTGGATTTGTTCAGGTAAATATATTGACGCACACAGCGGAAGTGAAATATACCTCGTTTCAGAGCCAAAGGATTGCTAAGTTGAGGACAGAACTTGAAAATAATTTAAAGACATTTTGGCAAGGCACACCAGCCATCAACACTGATATGCAACCCACAGAAATTGCTATTCTGTCACACCAGATTTGTGAAAATGCTACCTTTGATACTCACTCTCCATCTCAGTTTCTGAATTCTGAGAAAAGGGAAAATAATACACATGAATTAAATAAAGCCTGTGGTCTGAATAGCACTTTAGATGATCGTCTTGATTCACTCAGCTATATTGATACTCATCAAGTACAGCATCTCGATTGCTTGAATAACAAATGCGATGCCAATAATAAAGATCGAATCGAGTCTTCTGTGATGGATTCCACTCCAAATGGGATGAACCGTCCTGAAATAGCTAGAGGTGGTGCTGTTTGGGACATCTTTCGTCGGCAGGATGTGTCCAAAATAATCGAATACTTGCTTAAGCATCAGCAAGAATTTTTTGATCTTGATCATTCTCCTGTGGCCTCAGTAAGTACTTTATCTTGGAAATTTCTTGCGTATTCTGAAATCCAATATTTCACTTGGCCTATTGCTTTTGATTTTAGGTTGCACATCCTATCCATGACCAGGCCTTTTTCCTGGATGAAAGGCACAAAAAACAGTTGAAATTGGAGTTCAGTAAGTTTTTCTTTGTGAGACTGATTTAATTCAAGTTCAGACCAAGCAGTTCTAATATGATTTTTACGTCATTTTCAGATATTGAACCATGGACATTCGAGCAATATCTTGGTGAGGCTATATTCATTCCTGCAGGGTGCCCCCACCAAGTGAGGAATAGACAGGTATATCTCTTACAGAATTTTCTTAGAGGATTATGAGTGATGAATATGTTGAACTCTATGTTCTGCACTTTTATAACTTTTATTCGCTTGAGTTTGATTTCTTCATTTCAAATTCTATACCTGTAAGTTTATTCTCGGTTCAGATTGTAAACTCTTGTTCCTATGTTGCTTTGATGGCTAATGTACTCTTTACTGAAATCTTATTATTTATATATGTGGGGACCCGGACGCTAATCATATTCTTAATCATCATTGGGACTAATTAATCAATTATAAAACAGGGTCTAAATTTTTTTTTTAAAATGCGGAAGGTAATGGCATCAAACTCCTATACATAACAGTATAAAAGTATAAATCTGATACAACATACAATCATTTACATCTCAGGTTCAACAACTAATTATCAAGTGTTCAACCCTATCTCTAATCCAAGTCCGGAGCCTCCACTCTAATCATGATCTCTCTTCATCTCCTCAACCCTGCACCTGTCCCACCTGTTGTCATGCACACATACAAAACAAGACAACAGCTGGATAACTCCGGTGAGAATAAATCCCAGTATAAACAATGTATACATGCAATCATATAAAAACATATATAAAAGCATAATAACAAATATTCATAACATGTATCAAATCAGAAACATAAATCAATATCAAACAAAGAATCATACTCAGACTCCAACTCAACTCAAACAACGCGTCATCTCAGACTCGACTCAACTCTAACCTAGGGATCCCGATATCTGGATATTGAGAATTATATCGAATCTCCGTAGATAGGAATGACTCAAACCTAAACGGCATCGATATAATTCCTATATCCAGTGTCTGGGCGAAACAGCCACAGAATTGACGAATCAGTCAAGAATTAAGCGAATCAGCTATAGTTTAGACGAATCAGTCGGTAATTAGACGAATCGGTCAATAATTAAGCGAATCAGCCAATACATAGACGAATCAGTCAATAATTAGACGAATCAGTCAATAACCAAACGAATCAGTCGGTGACTAGGCGAATCAGCCAATGACTCAACAAATCAGTAATCAATACATGCAGTGACTATAAATCAATAGACTACAAACATCAATCTCATCCATTACAAATATCAATGTAATAATCTAAGTATGTGATTTAGGGAGACTCGAGTCAAACCACACTCGAGTTGTGCAATCCCAACTCAACATTAATTTATACCTTTCTTTCTGATACTCTGGCTCTGCCGAAGTCTCGAACCCCAAGCCTGTCAATACTCAGTCTGACAATACAATATCGAGGGTACGGTATCAATACACCACTCAATCAATACTGGATATAATCAGAATTCAATCAGATTCTGTTTCAACAACATAACGTCATAATTTCAATATATCCAGCCATATCATATCAGTCAGATATAAATCTCAACAGCTCATGATCTATAACAACTCAATTCTGATATCAAATCAACTCCGAAATTCATAACAATTTCATATGGTATTTGTTCCTCAATCCAGTTTCAATTATACGATGTCTAACATACCAAGAACATCATATATGAATCATATCAGATTCTGACAATACCATAATTTCAGAACATATCAAAACGTAGCAAAACTTACGTCCAGTTGTAGCCTACGTCGATAGGAACACGGTACCGCAGTCAGATTCAAAATCAGACGGACGGATTTCTCACAAAAGGCGTAAGGATTTTTCGTAACTTCCCAGGAGCTCTTCTCGTTCTTCCTTATCGTTTCCTCTGAAGATATGCAATTGTTTATCTGTATATATATATATATATATATATACCAACTTGCATGTCCGAGACTAGGTGGCACATTTTCGTGTTTCCCAAGCGGCGCTCGGGCGGTAAGAAAGTACCGCTCGGGCGCGGCACTTTCTGCCCGGATTCTTGGCTTATCACTCATTGGCGCTCGGGCGGTCGAATCTTACCGCCCGGGCGCGAGCTCGGCGCTCGGGCGGTCAAGATCTATCGCCCGGGCGCGGAAGGTTCTGCCCGCGATGCTAGGTTCTGGCGCTCGGGCGGTCATAAACCACCGCCCGGGCGCCACACCTTCTGCCCGAACATCATCCTATTGAGCATTGGCGCTCGGGCGGTCACTTTCTACCGCTCGGGCGCCACTAGTTCTGCCCGAAACTCACATAATTCATATGTGTTAACCAATTTGATCTCGGAGTGGTCCAACTATACTCCCATCCGTTCATAATCAATAAATCATCTCAGATTACGGAAATCATTTCAGATTACGTTAATCAAATTCTTGGGCATTACAATATATTTATCAGTCCTCCATGAAAGTCGCTTTGGACTTTGTATCCCCTGAGAATATCCAAGAATGCATGCGTTTGACTCAAGAATTTCGGCTACTTCCAAAATCTCACAGATCCAAGCAAGATATTCTAGAGGTAGTGCCCTCTAAAGTCTTTCTTCGAGGGAAATATTACGAATCTTTTCTTTTATATATGTGATCAACTTCTGACTTTTTAACCTTGGCCCCTGTTTTCGCTCATCTTGATACTGTTTTTGACTACCTTTTTACAGTTCGGTTGCGTCGAACTCACCTAAAGGTGCTGCAGCTGAGACGGTTGGTTGAAAAAGGCTGGGACTGTGTAAAGAATGTAGCCAACGGTTATATAATATGGTTGCTCTGAACTTCTGTGGCCGCGTATCTTTCGCACAATAGTTTGTATATAGAGTAGGTCTCATGTGAGACCGTCTCACGGATCACAATCCGTGAGACGGGTCAACCCTACCCATATCCACAATAAAAAGTAATACTCTTAGCATAAAAAGTAATACTTTTTCATGGATTATCCAAATAAAGATCCGTCTCACAAAATACGACCCGTGAGACCGTCTCACACAAGTTTTTGCCTTGTATATAATATCTCTGATCTATAAAATTTATTTATTTTATATAAAAAAAGGGACAATAAAAACTGGTTTTATATTAGCGTTTATAAAAATAGATTGTTTGAAAAAGTTATTATTTTGAAAAATTAAACATATCATGCCATATGTACCTTTTGAGTGAGATTTTGAGAAGAGTTGCTCTTTGGAGAGCACAGTACGATGAAATTGATTCTATTACAAGTTATTGGAACGATATGAGTTTTTTTACGAGTCAACCGAAGGAGTAGGTTTTTTGTGAGACGGTCTTACAAATCTTTATCTGTGAGACAGGTCAATCTTATTGATATTCACAATAAAAGTAACACTCTTAGCATAAAAAAGTAACATTTTTTCATGAATGATCCAAATAAGATATTCGTCTAATAAAATACGATATCGTCTCGCAAAAATTTTTGTCCAACCGAAGTGGTCCCTGCTATCATTTTGTTGATTCACAGTTTATATCAAAGATTAATAAAGCATTCCATTTTCAGAGATAAAAAAAATTAATTTCCACATATAATATATTGCCCCTCACTTTTTGTCGCGAATGTTATCTTATCCACAAATACATATACCGGAAATGAGAAAAGAAATGGAAAATATTGGTGGACAAAATGGATAATTATTTTGTCGTCGTTTCACAAACATATATATATCTATACTTCTATACTATTATATTAAGTGTGAAGGCCTTAAAATAACTACCTTTTAAGGACATCAAAATAGTTAATTTCATAATTACTTTTCTTATTCTACTAAAAATCTTTTCAAGTCACTCCATATTTTAAATATTACAAAATCAAAACAAAACTTCCCTTTTAAATTACCCTTCTTACTCTACTAAAAATCTTTTCAAGTCACTCCATATTTTAAATATAAAAAATTCAAAACAAAACTTCCCTTTTAAATCGAACAACTTTTCTAAATCGAAAATAATTTCGTGTTAATTATTTAGTATTATTTAATCAAATTAAAAATAAAAATAGCACATGCAATGCATGTGCATCTTTTACTAGTATATATTATATGTAAGACAGTTTGATTTGATCTGTATTTGTATTTAGAAAAAAAAATAAAATTTTAACTTAAAAAATAGTATTTTTTTGAGTCGAATTAGATTTAAAATATGTCTTATCGATATTGAATTATAAAATAGTGTAGTTTTTGAGGCAATCAACTTTTTTAGGACAAATGAAACTTTTCTTTTTCTAAAAATCACAACCAACATTGTTAATCAAAGAGACAACATAATGAGTGATCCCCCAATTTTCTTTTTCTCAAATCTCAACGAATAAAGGACTACTCTCTCAAAAAAAAGGCGAAACATAATACTATGATAGTATCCGTTGGATTTACATTCTATTTCAAAACCAACGGCGATCCTCATTTCTCTCTCCTGCCAAAAACCAGAAAAAGAGAGAGAAGAAGAAAAGAACCTCTCTCAAGGAAATGATTCTTGTTGGGTTCTTTTGAATCGAACATTATCGATCTCTCTAACGGTTTCCTTCAAATAATTTTTTTTATAGATTATTCAGAAAGAGAAGATTCTGAAGGGACTTATAAGCTAGGAAATATGAGTTTTTGAAAGTGGGCAATTTGGATTTCTGCCAAAGGTTGGATTTTTCGAGGTGGGAAGAAGATATTGCACTCAATCATTAGACTCGTAGATCTGGGCTTTTGAGATTGCCACAAAAGATTGTATTTTCCCTTGTTAGCATCTCTGTTTTTTTTTTTTTTTGCCAAATAATACAATATACGGAGTGTGCATTTTATATATTCGGGGAAGATTGGATCTGTGGGATCTGTTGTCATATTTCTGTTTTTGTACTTAAATGGCAACAATTGAAATCGAGAGCGTTGAGTGCTTTTCTTCATCGGATGACATTGAAGATGAAGAGATGCAATCATTAGTTTCTTCTCACCCCCATTTGTTTTCTTCCAAGAATCTTAATGTGGTGCCCTCTGGAATGGCTCCGACAAGCGTCCATGAATTGCTTGAATGCCCTGTCTGTACTAATTCTATGTACCCACCCATTCATCAGGTATGCTGTTTCTATTAGTTCTCTTATTTGAGCTTTTTGGGGGTATATCCTTTTCTTTGGGTGTATTGTTTATTCAATCTTGTGATTCAATATGCATACCGTTACGTGTTCATTCGAATGTGATGCTTTGGTTTTACTTTTTTGAAACTGAATTATATTAATTGGATTTGTCGTAATTTACTAGGGTTATTCACAGGACACAGCATCTACGCAGTCATGATAATCTTGGTTGCATTATTCTTAGGTGAAATATATTAATGTACTTTTGGCATTAGATGGGGAGAATTTTCTAGTTCAGATGATGATTATGCAAAAAAGCTAAATTGCACTCCCGCAAGCATAGATGTTTTTCTTCATTCAGAATCGGAATTCTATTTCAATATTTTGATTGGCTTGTGCTGTAGTTTTTGTAAATATACAGTTGTAGTATCTAAGTCTGCATTATTTCTCTTTCAATTTCAGGATATTTATGTATGAGATACCTGGAAATTGAGAAGTTATGCTTCGTAATACATTAAAATTTGTGTGAAACAGGACACAACAAACTTAGTCGTGTATACTGCTACTGTATTAAAAGGCTTGAGAGTTGAGAGGATGTTTTTGCATTTGGGATTTTAAGATTCTGATAATGACATTGTCACTTTTCGTTTTATCCAATATCGTTTTTAGTATTGCCATGATTTAGTGTTCGGACCTGAGCTTTGACTAATAGAGAACTTTACAAGCTTTCCTGTTTATTTGTGTAACATGAAGCATGGTTGATTGATAATGTGCTCTTTTACAGTGTCACAATGGGCACACACTCTGTTCAACGTGCAAGACAAGAGTGCACAATCGATGCCCTACATGCAGACAAGAACTCGGTGACATCCGGTGCTTGGCACTGGAGAAGGTTGCAGAATCACTAGATCTACCTTGCAAATATTATTCTTTGGGATGCCTGGAAATTTTTCCATATTATAGTAAACTCAAACACGAAGCAGTTTGCAATTTCAGACCATACTGTTGTCCCTATGCTGGATCGGAGTGCTTGGTTACTGGGGACATTCCCTTCCTCGTATCCCATTTGAAAGATGATCATAAAGTGGACATGCACACAGGTTGTACTTTTAATCATCGCTGTGTGAAGTCAAACCCTCGTGAAGTAGAAAATGCCACTTGGATGTTAACAGTGAGTTCACAGTCCCTTTTAGGTACTTTGGATTTGATTTGGGCAACAGTAGCATGAATCTATGATGTTCTTGATTTTCTCCTGGCTTCAGGTCACCTCTAATTTATTTCTTTTGTGAACTAGATGACTTCTTGTGCATATATTGTAGTGTTCTTGAATCTTCTATATTCAGCAGAATATGGAAAGAACAGCAGAATCCAGATGCTGGCGCCTGCATACCAAATCTTTGTAGTTGATTGAGCTCGTTGATTTTTGAGTAAGATTTTACGTGTTTTCTGGCTTTTGTGTGTCTGCTTAAGGGATGTGTTGTAGTGCTAAACTTCTGCTGTTCAACATATCAAGTATAGCTTGTTAACTGATTCTTGGAAATCATTTGTAGTTTCCTTATTAAATGGGCGTTTCGATCAGTTATTTGCATGATGAATGGGAGATGATCATTATATTTGGGTTGTGGCTTTGAAACAAGCAACCTCTGAGAAAGGACCCATAAGCATAAACAAGTTAGGGAGCGTTTGGTACGCTTGATTAGGCGGGATTATTTTTTTTATCCTGCCTAGTCAGCTGTTTGGTACGCATGATTATTTAACCAAGTCAATCCCTCCTATGAATGATTAGCTTATATTAGGTAGGTTAAAATAATACCTCATCACCTCCCCTATGATTATTTATCCAACTCTTAATACCTCTTAGTTTTTCAATTTTATCCCTTCTCTTATATTCAAATTCACCACCACTTCCCGCCACCGACCACCTCCGCCACGACCGCCGGCTGCCGGCCGGTGCCGGCCGATTTTTCCGGCCGCCGTCCTCGTCAACCGTTTCCGGCCGACCATGTCCGGCCAGCCGCTGCCGCGAATGGGAAGGGCGATTTTGTCTTTTCATCAAAAAATTCAAAATTATCCTACACTTAAAAATCTTACCAAAAATAATATTATTTTACACCATATATTACAATTCTACCACAATCATTTTCTTTATCATTTACATACTAATAATTAGTTTATCCTATCCTTCCAACCAAACGTAGCCTTAAAGATAAATATTATTTTTGGACAAATCCAAACACCATTCCTGTACTTCATGTTTTAACAAAAAATTTACCTTTTCAATGGACTTCATTTATTTTATATCCATTTTTCTTTTTCTTCTTTTGTATAGTTTTATAAATTATTGTTTTAGAAATCTTTATTATCAAATAACATTAAAAAAATTAGGTATTTTCTAAAATATTATCAATTGTGTATTTAAATTTATTGCAAGTCTAAATGATATCTGTCTCCAAAAATAGGGGAAAATGAAATTTTAATCAAGGAAATTGATATGTTTGGAATTTTTTATATATAATTTGTCAATATTTGATTTTCATTCAATAAATTGAATTTTATTTTTAATAGTTTTTACCAAAAACTATTAAATTAATCAAATATTACTTATTTACATTGATTTTATGGATGTACGTCATGTAGCGGGAATACAAATATATTATATAGATTAAAATAATTATAAACATAAATGAAGAGGAAAAATAAAACAAAACGATGTCTAATATTTCAAAATCGTTGGAAAAAAGCTTATCGTTTTTCTTTATTTGTTGAGATATATTTTAATTTATATAATATAGTTTTTTTTCTCCTGATATGAGTAATGTAGAATATAATCGATATCAAATACATTATACATATAGATATATATAAATTGTCCATATGCTTTAACATTTTTAAAAATAATACCAACATTTTTTTAACATGCTATAATTTAATTTAATTAAATTATTGAACGTGTTATTATGTCTAATTAAAGAAGTTAGAGATGAGCATACTTTTGCAAGTGTAGTATAGGAAAGATACAATAATGGTGCTCTCATTTTAACTTTAACTCTTCACAATATAAAAAGTTCATCTATCCATGCAAACAGAGGCGGATTTAGTGTAGGGCGAACGGGGGCCACGGCCCCCCCAAAAAATTTAAAAAAAAATTTTAGTATATAGCGACGGGTTTAACCAAACCGTCGCCGATCTAGATCGACGACGGTTATTGTGAAAACCGTCGCTATATTGCGACGGTTATTGTCAAAACCGTCGCTATATTGCGACGGTTATTGTCAAAATCGTACGTTGTTAAGAAACGTACGGTTGATGTTTTGTTCAATGTAACCCGTAGAATTTTTGTCTTTTCCCTTCTAAATTTTTGTTGTCTTTTGTAAGCGGCCCTCCAATATCGAAATCCTAGATCCGCCCCTGCATGCAAACATATATATTTTTGCGACTCTTTCGAACCCCTTTACGCCTTATTCTACACTTAAAGGAAATGGAACCATCCAAAGTAACAAATGCGTTCTCTTTTTTTTTTTTTTAATTATAATTATTCTAAAGTTGCAAAAGCATCTGCTTCGGTTTCCTTCCCTTGTTGAAATTAAATTAATTTAAAATGATTTCGCCATACTTTTTTTGGAATTCTCAATTATGAAGTTAATTTTCTCTTCTCATATAATTACGGTATTACACATGAAATAACACTCTCACTATATTTAATACAACAGTTCATCTAACTTCAAAATAAAAATACGCGACATATTGTATTAAAACATATAAAATAGGGCAAAAACTTGTGTGAGACGGTCTCACGGGTCGTATTTTGTGAGACGTATATCTTATTTGAGTCATCCATGAAAAAATATTACTTTTTATGCTAAGAGTATTATTTTTTATTATGAATATCGGTAGGGTTGACCCGTTTCACAGATAAAGATTCGTGAGACCACGTCACAAAATACCTGCTCATAAAATAGTGTTACTACATATATAATACAGACTCAACCCATAGTTGTATAAATGCAGAAAGAGGGCACTCACTTTTATATGTAGATTCTCGTGCTTTTAAATATAACACGAGCTTATGATTCCCTTTTGTTTGCTTTTTACTACTTTCTCAAATGGAATATTTACAATTTTTTAGGTGTCCATTTAATGCAATAGAGGATTGAGGAATAATGAAGCAAGAGAGTAGAAATGGTATTTTCCACATTCTTTGAGGTTCAAAACTTTATGGTTTAGACAAAAATATGACTATGGAAAAAAAATTTGCTAGAGAGTGAGGGAGGCTACATGCATGCTAGTGGATCACCGGGGCATTCATGTATATCGGGTGAGTTAGGTGGACTACATGTGGTTGGTCATATACGTGTCGTCATTCACATCAGAATATGATGAAATACGCGTCATACATATTAGTAAAAGATACACACGTTGCATGTGTTGATATTATTTCAATTTAGAAGAGTTATTCGATTTAAAAAAGAAGGGAATGACTTGAGTAGGATTTGAGTATGGTAAAAAAGATAATTATGAGATTAAATATTTTGGTTGATTACCAGAGCTCCAAGACAAACATCAATGGCAGAACATGTATTTCATATTTAATTCCGCAATTTATATACTTGGATCTAATTAAGAAATGATTGAAAAGCTACAAAGAAACCAGTCCTTCGCAAGAGGGGATTTTCTCCTAGCAGAAGCCAGCTAATCCCCGGACATCGACCTCATACCAAACCACCAATTCGAAGAAAATGGAACTCGATAGTGAAAGGAATTTTATTCCTTGATTTATTCCTTGATATATTTTCCTTATCAATTACTTTCCTTTTGATAATATCCTTAGTATTTTTGCCTTTCTGGAGTATGATTTCGTGTGGACTCAAAAGACTCAAGATATTATCTATAAGATATATTATCCTTATTTTCAATAGAGTTTGTTTCCTAATGAAATTGGTTTCCATGTTTAATAGGAAAAAGGATGAAGTGGGTATAAATAAGAGGAGAAGATATTGATCTCGGTGCTTTTGCTTTTTGGAGTGAGAGACGAATTGATACGCAGAGACGTTTTCCGAGAATAGCAAATCTCGTGTCGTTGAAAGCTTGTTGCTGTGAAGTGCTGACAACATCTGAAGACAACACCTAATCACTGTTTTGATTAGAGTGTTGAGTTTTGAAGATTTTTCACTTCTCAGTTGATGCATCCCATATTGTTTTGATTATACGGTTTGTTAGAGGTTTAGGATGCAATTTGTTACTCACCCTTTTAAGGGAGTTGTTTTATTCTTTCACTAGTATTGGTTTTTGTAAACTTACAAGTTTTTCTAGTGAATTATTTTGCCCTAAGGCACCGCACAAGTATTAAATACTTGTGCATAATTAACTGACTCGTCTCTCGTATTACTATTGTTCCAGTTACATGTTGTCGTGGGTTAAAAGTATAATTTCCGCTGCATGTTGTCGTGGGTGTTACAACACCTACGCACAACACCTACATTCTGATACACACAACATTCACCCTCATCACGTTACACTGTGGAAACTCGACTTTCAGATAGCAAATAAAATTTATAAACTACGTCACTCGTCCATGTGCATATGATATCGTGATGATATATAATTGTATTAAAAATAATAAAATATATATGGAGGGTGTGATTTAATTTATAGGTAAAATAAATTCTCCCAAAGTGAGTTTACAAATTGTTGAAATTAAAATTGCCAAAATCTTTATTCTCAATCTCCTAAGACATAACTCATGAAAATACTAAGAGTAGGTCTCTTGTGAGACGATCTCACGAATCTTTATCTGTGAGACGGGTCAATCCTACCGATATTCACAATAAAAAGTAATAATCTTAGTATAAAAAGTAATATTTTTTCATGGATGACCCAAATAAGATATATGTCTCACAAAATACGACTCGTGAGCCTGTCTCACACAAATTTTTGGCAAATACTAAATTTTTATTATTAATAAATTTCAAGATTTTGTAAAGCTTTTGTCTTGAAACATTTTTCTTTTTATCCAAGGAGATTGAGTTGCCAAAGACACAAGCAACGTGAGGTGGTATCTAGTGGACGCCTCACGTATGAACATTCGATCTATAAGTGGATTGATCCCATTTACATGTAAAGTGTAAGATAAATTTTTTACATAAAGATTATATATTTTTATGTATTATATCGGATAAATTATTCGTTTCACAAAATTTATTTGTTAAATGATACTTGATGCGATCCTAGTGAAATGGGTGAGCTGGGTCGGGTGCTCCACCGGATCGAATCAATAATTTATAATGTTGTTCAGGAAAATGAGCAAAGTAGATGAACTTGTGAGCTATAGCTTCCACTATGACCTGCAGAGAAGGAGAGGAACTCGTGAATGGGCGCCGGAGGGGTGTCCGGCGTGACCACTCCGATGCTTAAGTCAGCAGAGTACTCAAGCAATAAAACCAATGTAACCAAGTGATGGCTGTGATATTGGTGTGATGAATCACATGTAAATGTAAAGAGAGAACCTGATATTTATAGTATGAGGAGTAATGATGACCTCGTTCTCCGTGCTACCTACTAATTATAGTAGGACGGCTGAGCACACCCTATATTCTGACATGTTAACTCATCGGCACGGTGTCAGAGATGGGACAGTCGCCCACATCCTATTCTGCTAGTATACTCGAGTGCGGTGCTCATATCGAGGTGGCCGGGTAGAATGCCTCCCTGGAGATTTATACAAGAGCCCGGGCCTATGACTGCCCGGAGAGTAGAGCATGGGCTTGCACCTGCCCGGCTCCAGAAGAATCCACCTGCAGACTTACTCGGATTTGGGAATCCATTTGATATTCCGGGTCATCCATGACTCGAGCTCTTATGGGGGTATCATCACACATCCCTTAAATAGTCGGGCTAGAGTCATACTCGCTGTCCCGATCAGTCATGCTTGGATTCCCAAAGAGATAATCAATCTTGTTCTACAAAAGCATCGGGGGCTTCATGTCTCTCAGAAATGAGATGAAATGCCGGAGTCTCGTGTCTCATGGACTTGAGATAAGATGTCGGGGCCTTGTGCCTCCCGGTCTTTGCATAAGATGCCAGGGCCTCATATCTCCCGGACTTAGGAATGGTCGAGGTACGGAGCTCTGAGCCAGGTTTGAGAACCCTGGGCTTATAAATAACCAAGGCGCGGAGCCTGGGCCTTCATGAATGGTCGAGGTACGGAGCCCCGAGCCAGGGTACGGATCCCTGGACTTAATAGATAACCAGGGTGCGGAGCCCTGGCCTTCATGAATGGTCGAGGTACGGAGCCCCGAGCCAGGTTTGAGAACCCTGGGCTTATAAATAACCAAGGCGCGGAGCCTGGGCCTTCATGAATGGTCGAGGTACGGAGCCCCGAGCCAGGGTACGGATCCCTGGACTTAATAGATAACCAAGGTGCGGAGCCCTGGCCTTCATGAATGGTCAAGGTACGGAGCCCCGAGCCAGGTTTGAGAACCCTGGGCTTATAACCAAGGCGCGGAGCCTTGGGCCGGGGAGCGTGTCCCGGGACTTGGGAATGGTCGAGGTGCGGAGCCCCGAGCCAGGTTTGAGAACCCTGGGCTTATAAATAACCAAGGCGTGGAGCCTGGGCCTTCATGAATGGTCGAGGTACGGAACCCCGAGCCAGGTTACAGATCCCTGAACTTAATAGATAACCAGGGTGCGGAGCCCTGGCCTTCATAAATGGTCGAGGTACGGAGCCCCGAGCCAGGGTACGGATACCTGGCGAAATGGATAACCAGGGTGCGGAGCCTTGGCCTTCATAAATGGTCGAGGTACGGAGCCCCGAGCCAGGGTACGAACCCCTGGACTTAATAGATAACCAGGGTGCGGAGCCCTGGCCTTCATAAATGGTCGAGGTACGGAGCCCCGAGCCAGGGTACGGATCCCTGGACTTAAAATAGGATGTCGGGGCCTCATACCTCCCGGACTTGAGATATAGTGCCGGATGCCGGGGCCTCATACCTCCCGGACTTAAGATATAGTGTCGGGGCCTCGTGTCTCCCGGACTTTCAAGATTTTGATTCTCCTGCTATATTGGTTTAAAAACCAAATTACTAACCTGGAAATATTGAATCCAAATTCATTTTCGGTAGAGTGGAACTTCTCTGGTTGAGCTAAATTAGGTGACTAATATAGCTGTATGCTAATGAGTGCATAGAAAATGTTCTTCCATGCCAATCCGGGATAGCTGCTGAGCTTTGAGCCCATATAAAACCCACATAAAATCTGAGTGCCGAGTTGGTCGGACTTGTATGTTTGCCAAGCAGAGTTGGGCTTACTGAGTGCCGAGCGTGAGGTCGGACTTAAGTTCTGAATGGAAACCATATCTACGTCTTGAACTCACTTTCCCACAGACGGCGCCAATGATGCGATCCTAGTGAAATGGGTGAGCTGGGTCGGGTGCTCCACCGGATCGAATCAATAATTTATAATGTTGTTCAGGAAAATGAGCAAAGTAGATGAACTTGTGAGCTATAGCTTCCACTATGACCTGCAGAGAAGGAGAGGAACTCGTGAATGGGCGCCGGAGGGGTGTCCGGCGTGACCACTCCGATGCTTAAGTCAGCAGAGTACTCAAGCAATAAAACCAATGTAGCCAAGTGATGGCTGTGATATTGGTGTGATGAATCACATGTAAATGTAAAGAGAGAACCTGATATTTATAGTATGAGGAGTAATGATGACCTCGTTCTCCGTGCTACCTACTAATTATAGTAGGACGGCTGAGCACACCCTATATTCTGACATGTCAACTCATCGGCACGGTGTCAGAGATGGGACAGTCGCCCACATCCTATTCTGCTAGTATACTCGAGTGCGGTGCTCATATCGAGATGGCCGGGTAGAATGCCTCCCTGGAGATTTATACAAGAGCCCGGGCCTATGACTGCCCGGAGAGTAGAGCATGGGCTTGCACCTGCCCGGCTCCAGAAGAATCCACCTGCAGACTTACTCGGATTTGGGAATCCATTTGATATTCCGGGTCATCCATGACTCGAGCTCTTACGGGGGTATCATCAATACTAATTAACTCTTACCTCGACCAAATAAAGTATACAATCATACAAATAATTTAAATTTTGTGCATAGAATCGCCGGTCTTTAGAGTTTTGTTTCGACTGGCCGGAACCCCTCCCCCGGCATACGAAAGTTTCTCTTGTAAAAACCACAGCTTCGACTGGTATAAATCAACCTCAAAAAATGTGTCCAATCGCTTACTTATAAAAGCCACAGCTTCGACTGGTATACACCAAAGTCTCTTTCTTCCCTCTCTACATCACTTAGCTCAAGCCGATGGAGTATGGAAGGCTCGGACCCACCGAGCCAAAAGGCTCCTCTGCCCCGATCCTGAACAACGAACCCACCTTGAAACCAAAAAAATCCAAACTCAAGCTTCTGCTGATCCTCGCCGCCACTGTCATGGTAGCGTCCGCCATCTGCGCTGCGCTGGTGGTGACTCTCCGAAACACAGCAACGGCGGAAAAGCTCCGTCGGCGGCATCCCTCCCAAGCCATGTCAAGAACCTGCAGCAAAACTTTGTACCAGTCTCTTTGTTTGGATTCCCTCCTAGATTTCCCAGGCGCACTCGGCGCCTCTGACAAAGACTTAGTTCACATTTCCTTTAACATGACTCTACAGCGAGTGGGCCGCGCTCTGTATCACGCGTCCGGATTCACTAACCTCCCCATGGGTTCTTACGAGAGATCAGCTTACGAGGACTGCCTCGAACTCCTGGACGATTTAGTGGACCTCCTCACGCGTTCACTCGTCTCCGTCTTACCTGACGGGGGAGACGCCCCCGCCGCTTCGACTCAGGACGTCTTAACCTGGATCAGCGCCTCACTGACAAATCATGACACCTGCAATGAAGGATTCGAGCAACTCATAGGAGACTTGAAGAATCAAATGTCGGATCGATTGAAGGATTTATCCGAACTCGTGAGTAATTCACTCGCGATTTACGCTGCAAATGGCGGTAACGACGATTTCTCCGGGATCCCAATACAGAATCGCCGGCGGCGATTATTGAGCAGCGTGGAAAAACACGAGCATTTTCCGTCGTGGTTGTCCCGGAAAGATCGAATGATGTTAGACATGCCGGTGACTGCTATCAATGCCGATATAATCGTATCGCATGATGGGAATGGAACGTTAAAATTCATGAATTTGAAATCTATCGATCCAAAAACAATATAATGGATTAATATCGGTGACAAGTCATACTCATCTGAATAAAATTTTATTGATCCATAAAACTATCTTCCATATTTGGTAATTTTTTATTTATTTATTTATTTTTATCGATTGAGTCGGATAAGATGAGCGAAACTAGTTTATATAAGTTTTTGTGTATATTTATTTTACCCTAAAAAAACTGAAAATTTCAAAGAATTTAATTTTTTTTAAAAAAATTATTGTATTATAATTATCAAATTAAAGTGGGAAAATGGAGACGGGAAACTGAGCAACAGAAGTTAGATCGCAGCAGCGGAGTAGCTATGGCGGCGGCATCATCGTCGAGGATGGAGATAGACAGGATGAGCGTCGAGCAGCTGAGGGGGCTCAAAGAGCAGGCGGATCTCGAAGTCAATCTCTTCCAGGACAGTCTCAACAACATTCGCACCGCCACGGCCCGCCTCGAGCTGGCCTCCACCGCCCTCCTCGATCTCTCCCTCCGCCCCAAGGGGAAGAAGATGTTGGTACCTCTCACGGCGTCGCTTTATGTTCCCGGTACTCTGGATGATGCGGAGAAGGTCCTGGTGGATGTGGGAACTGGTTATTTCATCGAGGTTAGAGTAGTACTACTAGATTGCTCGTTGTGTATTTACCCGCCTGATTCACCTTTATTTCTTGTTTCATATATTAGATTTTGTTCCATCTTGAATTGTATGTTTGAGTTGCAAGTGTCATCTGCTATATATTCAGAAGGGATGTTAAGACAGGGAAGAATTTCACTTTGAGCTGTAGTTTATGATTGTTCCTATCTCTTTTGTTTTTGTGTGTATGTCTCATGGCATTTATCGTTACCATTATGTATTGTGTTGTAGGTATCACATAGATTATTGAACTAATTTATTGTTGATTCAATTCTATATGTATCTTATGTGTTCTGTACAAGGTACCTTTGGAAATGTTTACAAATTATACGGCTAATGAAGAACCTCAATGTTATTAGTCATTCCACATCCGAGAAACTGCACCCATGTTAATACACTATTTGATATGTGGGGCCATGTCGGCGACATTGAACCAATAGTAGACCTTTTTCAATCCCCCTTAACACTGGAACAATTCTCAAGTAAAGCATCAATATTAGACTATGAACTGAAAAGGATAGCCCAAACCTAAAAGGACGAGCTTTCTAGGTGGGATAACAACTCAAGTTTATTATCCACTCTGTTTTTTCTTGTGGTGCCAATATGGGAAATAGTAATATTCTTGAAATAGTTGGACCATTTAATCTTCCGCTGTAACTTCTGTTATTTTCACCTGTAACCTCAGGTCTATTATTGGGCCAACAAGAATTGAAATTTCGTTCCAAATATTGTAGTTGCGTAAGTTTATCTGATGTAGTTGAAGCCTGAAGGACAAAGAAAAAAGTGGTCTGTGCTGACCTAGATCCCAGTTGTTCCAGAACTATGGCCTAGACTTGACTATTGTTAGTGAAGCAACCTAAGCATTTGGCCTTTGGAATATTGAAGCAATTTTCAGAACCATTGGTCATCAATCTTTGTGAATTCTTTAGGGAGTTAGATTTAAGTTCATACAAATGAATAAGAAATTGTGCCTTTTCTGTTAGAGGTGCTGTTGATAGGAAATACCCATTTACATTGTTTCATGCTGATATAACTGTACTTTTACAGGCGACAATTGTGATATTAACTTTTTTAGATCACGCTAAAACTTTGAAGGAAATATTTGAAACTAATAACTGTTGGGAAAATGAGGGTGCGTCAATTTGCTGTTGAAGGACGATGTTGAGCTGATGTAACCAGATTTGAGCAGAAAGCATTCTTTGCTACTTTGCTTGACTGGAATTCTCTTATTTATGGATTTATGTCACTGTTCTATTTGAATCAATATCAAGTTTTAACCTAATGTATCGATCTTCTGTCTGAGCAGAAAACAATGGCAGAAGGCAAAGATTACTGTGAGCGCAAAATTTCTCTGCTCAAGTCGAATTATGATCAACTTCTTGAGGTATGTTCTATTGTCATGTCAACAACCTCTTACACGTCGCTCTGCAAAATTTTGAAATGGTATTCGTGTGCTTCTAATTTTTTTCTAGACTTGTTTTACTTTCCTTCAAGCCCATTGTTTTTATTTTCAAATTCATCGTATAACTCATTTGTGAAAATTTGTGAAAATTGTTTGGAGCGGTTCAACATCTAACTTCTAAGGATACAAGATAAGTGTGAATTGAGAATAGAACGTGTAAACCCATGTTAGCATACTTTATTGGTGCCTATAGACAGTCTGTAAAAGTAATTTGGTTGAAGGGGCAGAATCGTAAGTCGATCTGACATACTGAGATTGGAAGTTGGCACAAATCAGGAGTGTCTATTTAACAAGGCTGAGTGCACATTCACTCTCTGATCTTTTTGTTTGATCATGGCCATAATGAAATGTAGGTTGCTTCTAAAAAGAGAAGCATAGCAGATGAAGCTGGCGCAGTTTTACAGGCAAAGTTGAAGCATTTGGCTCCAGCACAATGACTGTCAATTAATTGGAACTCCGCGTGGTTTTGTGTCAATTGTAGTCAATTAATTGGAACTCAGCTTGGTTTTGTGTCAATATGTTTGCATTTTCACACAGAAGGGAGGCCAAGTACAGCTTGGAGGATCCAATTACTCAGATTGCCCTCCGACCCCTGCTTTGTTTGTGCAATCCTTATCCTTTGTGTTCTTCAAAACATTATGTTGTAGAACTCTTGGGCCAATTTTATTTTCCGATGGTTGAAATGATCTTTGGGTGGGGAAATTTCATAGCAACAAAGAACTTATAAAAATTGATCCACATCATGAATATTGCTTGCAGGCATTTCGGAGTTTTTCTTATATTAGTATCGTTTATCTCATCTATGTTTTGAAAGTAAACGATCTGCCACCAAGTGTACTAAATGGTGGTTTTGGATGTGAAAAAACACTTAAATAAGTTTAGTTTTTGATTAAAAAATAACATAAATGTTTTTTACTAATTCAAACGGCAGTTTTTCATTAAACCCCCAAACACATATTCAACTTATGGGTCAAATAATATATATTTAAGCTCTTTAATGTCATTATTTCTTAGTTTCAACTCCCCAACCGTCTGCAAAATACCCAAAAAATACTCTCGTAAGAATTGCTAACATTTTTATCTTGATTGTTTTGAGTAGAGGTTACATAAAGTTTTTTTTTTTTTTTTTTTACCGAAATTGACATGATAATAACTTAAAGAATCATCACTTGATCATCTTAATTGTTACTAATCGAGACCTGAATTAAGAGTATTAAATTATAGTCTAATAATATGAATTAATTGTCTAATGTTCAATTTATGTGTAATACTACTCAATTATGGTTGGAATTAGGAATGTAAATGAGCCGAGCCGAGCCGAACAGTATCGGGCTCGGCTCGTTAAACTATTTGCTCGGCTCGGGCTCGGCTCGGGCTCGTTACGAGCCTTTGGTTTGAAGCTCGGGCTCGGCTCGTTCGGAAGTTATGAAGCTCGGGCTCGACTCGTTAATTGCTCGTTTATCTTGTTTAAGGAGCCTGGCTCGGGTTCGGCTCGTTAAACAAGCTCGTTAAGCGAGCTCGTTTCTGCTCAGAAGACCTCGCGCATATGCGCGCTCTGTTACGCGCATATGCGCGAGGAGGCCAGTAGCTACGATGCGAGAACAGAGGCACTCGCGCATATGCGCTGAAGTGTGCGCGCATATGCGCGAAAAAACCGTCGCTATTAGCGACGGATTGTTTGAAAACCGTCGCTGATTAGCGATTAAATCAGCGACAGGTTGTTTGAAAAACCGTCGCTGATTAAATCAGCGACGGTTTGTTAGCGACAAACCGTCGCTAAATGTTCAGTATAGTTTAGCATCCTTTGTTAATCTGCGCGGTTCATCTTATTACTTAAGCATGAACTTATTTTTCTTATTTTTTTACTTCGTCAACATTTATATGCCGAAGTAAAATATAATAAAAAAATATAGTGAAGCCTTCGCTTGTGTTATTACTGAAGTTATTGGTAATGTATTACTTCGTAATTTATTATTGCCGAAGTAAAGCATGTCGAAGTAAAATCCGATTTTTCTACTAGTGTTATAACATTGTAATTTCTGTAAGATACAATTTAGAATTTTGAATAAATGAATATTATATATATATAAATATAATGAATTACGTGGGCCTATATAATTTTGGACCATATCATATTATAATATGATACTATATAATGTATCACGTACGTGGCCTTGTATTTTTGGACCTCACAATGCTAAGGTTTCTTCTATGCGGCGACATTAGATATCTAGTCGGTTGCCTTTGATGTCTGATATTCAGTTTATTATATTAAAATATTTTAATTTTTTTTATATATTTACTTTAAAGTATAATTATTTTCAAACCATAATATTTTTAAATAATAAAATTATATACATATAATCATATGTAGAATTAATTAGGAGTGAGAGTGCATACGCTAGATTCATTGCCGTAGCAGCAATAACAGATTGAAACTTTTGAACTTTTGTCTGTACATACACTAGAATTAATTTATACGGAGTGAGAGTGCATACGCTAGAATTAATTTATATCATTGCATTAACATATATTTATATCATTGCATTAACAATCCAACAAATATGAGTTTCTTAAGTAGACTAAATTCATTGTCGTAGCAGCAATATTCAAACACACCTGAGAGGCTGAAACTTTTGAACTTTTGTTTCTAATTGTTTTGCCCACTGTATTTGGAGATGAAACCAAACCATAATCAGAGCTAGGGTTCGCAACCTATACGATCTCCAAACTCTCGATTCACGCCTCAATCAAAGTCGACCCAGACGGTACAAGGATTTTCAGCCCTCGGCGCCGGCGGAAGAACGGAGAATCGTCGGAAATCGTACGCGGTTTAGAGGTGGACTGGAAAGGGGTCTCGCTACCTATACACGCTCAAATCTGCCGATTTCTGCTTCGATAATGGTCGACCGGACCTGGGCTACGACCGGAGACCCTCGGCGACGGCGGGCGGAGGTCGGGAGGCGCGGATTCGGGGGGAATAGGTGAGGTTACGGGAATAGCCGAATAGGGTTTGGGATTTGGAATAGATGAGGATGAGGTTACGGCAATATGCCATTATTGCCATAACATTCACATTTTTAATATAATTTTTAATTTTTAATTTATTATTATTTATCATACATAATTATTTTAATATTATCACTCATTAATTATCTCAAATTCGAGCTCACGATCTACCTAAACGAGCCGAGCTCGAGCCCGAGCTCGTGAACCACTTAAACGAGCCGAGCTCGAGCTCGAGCTCATGAACCAGCTAAACGAGCCGAGCTCAAATTTGAGCTCACGAACCTATTATCGAACATGTTCACGAGCTAACGAGCCGAACATCATTAATCTCAAGCTCGGCTCAACAAAATTGTCGAGCCCAAAATAAGGCTCGGGCTTGGCTCGATAAGCTTAACGAACGAGCCCGAACGAGCTTTTTAACGAGCCGAGATCCGAAAAGCTCGCGAACAGTTCGGTTCATTTACATCCCTAGTTGGAATGACCATATTATCATAACATAAATTTCGCTAGACTTAATTTAGAGTACCCAATTTCTGAAAATTAAAGCTCAATTATTGTTCCATAGTAGTTAATAATTTTATTAATGACCAGTTAATGTACAAAAGGTACTCACTATTACCCTAGACATAATTTAATAATTTTTTTAATGAAGATCATTCCATTAAATAATGTAAAAAGGAGTAAAATACAAATACAAATACGCCGGATAACCTCAGGAGATAATGTCCGTAACTTACATGCTCTACACCATCACAAATTGTACATTCAAATCAGAGTTTCAATAAAGCTTGGAAATAAACGAAACATTTGAACTTTGATTTTTTTTTTCCACAGTTGTTTTGACATCCGACTTTATATTTTCAAAAATGGCACGATTTCGTACTTTCCAAATATGGTATACCGTCGCTGCTAATGACGCGCTTCTCATCATGGTCAGCGTTGAGTTGCCACGATATACCATTCGAAATGCTCTAATCACGGCAACACTTGAACCCAAGTTCGTCATGTGTGTTTTTTTTAAAAAAAAAATCATAGTAGAAAGATTAATTGTGTATTAAAAACGATTGTTTGGAGTTAAAATAGTACTTAATTAAGAGTATTCAATTATTTTCTAATAATATATACTTATTTTATATTAATCCCTAATTTTTGTGTAATAATAGCAAAATATGGTCAGAATTATGATATTCACTAAATTTAATATAGACTATACAGTTTCTGTCTATTAAAACTCAATTATTTTTTAATAGTACTTAATTATTGTTTATTAATGATCAAGACCTATATTATCACGTAAGTAGCAACAAAATTAAATTTAATGATTGAATTGATACGAGAATAAGATGAATTTAGTATGAGAATGAATTATACAATACTTTGAGTTGAACCTATTAAGTAACTAATTAAATTCGAAAAATTACAATATTAAACTCATAATTTCGATGATTTCAACAGAATCATTCATCCAACCAATGAAAATGTGTAGTTACTTCAAAGCGTTGTTACTCGAAATTATTTCTATCCAAAACTACGATCAAATTCACGGAATAAAAAATGTCGACAGAGTGAAATAAAACGCCAAAATAATTTTTTTTATATCAAGAGCAAAAAAGGACGCTACAGCACCCTCAGATAAACTTATGATTCAAACAAATAAGTTTCTGGAGATAGTACCGGATTCCTCTAAGCTCTCTTCGGATATTAGGAAAATCCAGAAAACAGTACAAAATTATTATAATATGCTATACTTTGTACCTCAACGAGTAGAAAAAATCCTTGAAAACCAAGAAGAAATTTTTGAAATATTAAAGGATATTCAAAGAAGAATTAAAAAATTAAAACAACAACCAAGTTCTAGTAAAAGAACATCAGGAAGATGGTTACCACCATCATTTGGTACTGAACCTTTATTACATCAACAAAGAAAGACTAAAGTGGTGTCAAAACCTTTGACTGAAGAAGAAAAATAAGACTTTCATTTGAGAAAGATGAACATATAAAATAATATTATTAATAAATAAATATTAATACGAATATTAATATCAATAAAATTATTCTAATTATTATTAATTTTCACTGTAAAAAATAACAATAATAAGAAATAATTAATAATAAATGCAAATAAAATTAATATTGTCAATAACATTCATAATAAATTATAATAACAAATATATTTATAAAAATTTGAAAAATATTCTGGTAACAATAAGAATAATAAATGAAAATAATTAATAATATGTAATATGGATAATAAGTAATAATGAATATAAAAAATAAATAACAATTGCAAGAAAAAATAATAACTAATATGGTAATTGAAGGAAATTTATTGGCTAAATTTTCATATTTTTATGTGAATGGAGAGTTGAAACTAAAAGACAAAACTTGAAATGGGGATTGAATTAAAAGATTCTGTGACATGGGAATTGATGGCTAACTGGAAGTCGATTTTAGGGATTTCTTTGGTATTTTTTTAAAATAAATTTTGAAAAATATTTAGATAAATTGGAGATAAATCTCCAATTTAAAACAAAAATTTATCATAACACTTTATATATATATTTAAAAAAATTTGTTCAGACTCCCTAAAATGTGAAAAATGACAAAAATACTCTTATATTTGTTGTTTTTATTAATTGATTATTTATTGAGCCAGAAATAATATCAAAGTTGTGGTAATATTATTTAAAACTTACACAATTATTATTATTGTATAATTAAATGTTTGAAGAGGAGAATTTTTTCAAATAATATGGACTCGAACACATGTTCAAGATTAATTATTTGCATGACTAATTTCAATACTTTGAAATATTTGAAACAATCCAAAGGTAAAATTATGATCCAGTCTAATAAGTTCCTGTAAATAATATCGGATTCTTCTAAATTCTTAGGAGATCTTAGAGAAATTCAAAAGTCGACACATAATTATAACAATATGTTGTATTAGGTACCACAAAATGTGGAAAAAAAATCCTTGAAAGACAAGATGCAAGCATATCCCGATGAACATAATTGATAAAAAATGTGAAGATTATTATCAAAAAACATTTGGATCTTGGTTTAATCAAAATAGAAATTTCAGCATATAGCAGTCCATGCTTTCTTGTAAGAAGTCATGGTGAGAAAAAAATAAATAAACCATGATTAGTTATTAATTACCAATGAATTAATAAGATTCTAGAGTTTGATGATTATTTTATACCTAGTAGAGAAGAGTAACCAGTTGCATACGCAATGCCAAAATATTCGAATTTGAATGTATGCCTAGATTCTATCAGATCCATATGCAAGAAGAAAACAAGAAATTCACAGCTTTCTCCAAATCACAGTGACACTATATTTGAGAAGTCTTACTAATGTGATTGACGAATCCACCCTACATGTTTCAAAGAAAAATGAATAATATATTCAAGAATTATTTGAAATTAATACTTGTCTATATTGATGATGTTTTAATAACATCTAAAAATTTGGAGGAACATATAAAACACTTAGAGATTTTTTATAAAGTTTGTAAGGAGGAATTAGTTTATCTTAAAAGAAACATCCATTGCTATAAGAAAGATTGAATTCTTTGGATGCCATTGATATGTTTATACAAGGATTCCAGTGATTATTGGTGGACAACAGTTTTAACAAAGCTCACACCAAAAGAGAACAACTATGCAGGTATTGCAATGATCTATTCACAGAAATAGGAGTTATACGATGACATATCAACGAAAATTAATTTTATACAGTAAAAAAAACTTTTGAAAAATGACTTTTATTTTTACTGGCAAAGAAATTTACTTTAAAAATTGATAACATACAAATAAATCTTTCTTAAACAAAGAGTATAATCTAAATCTGAGAATGTTAGATTATTAAAGTGATAAGCTTTATGTCAAAGGTATATTTTTGATATTGTGATTATTAAATCTCATGAAAATATTTTTGCAAATTTTAAACAAGAGATTGACAACGATGATATCGATGTCATCATAAAAATACAGAGGCATTTGAGAGAACACCTTGAAATGTTTCAAAATGAATTTACAAGCTTGCCATAAATGCCGAAGTTGCGGATAGGCTACAGCAAGCCGACAAGAGAATTGTCTCTGATTGAATTACATGATGTTTAGAGGCTTATACCCAGCTATGTTCAGTAATGCAAATGTCTATTCTCCAAGGCATTGATAAGCCACAGTTTTCCCAAATGGCGAGTTTTCGAGTAAAGAATGAATATAAGCCACTAGTGTTCCCAAATGAATATGCAGTTTCTTCATTCAAGGTATATCAACAGAACTTGGAGAAATTGAAAACGAGAATAAACATTAACCCGGTCACAATTTGGGTTGATGTAGTAGGGAAATATCACAGAGTATGGATGAAACATAGTCCATATCCAAAGGAGATCAATGCAGGATATGAATTCGAGTATCTTGCCTCAATTTATACTACATATCACTCAGTTTTTCAGAAATTTCAGGATTATCTAAGTGGATTCAAGAAGCAGTTCACGAGACATGGAAAAACAATGATTATTTCTCCAAAGTAGATATTCTGGAACTTTATTTGTTTAGTGCAACACAAGAACCAACCGGAAAAGTTTCACACGAATCTTTTCATTTTATCAGATACAAATATTCAAAAATTCCTCCAACAGAAAAAACACACACATTGTTGCTTCATTAATTGAAGATGACATCTTTACCTGAAGAACATGAGGTCTATGGGTCTGGCTTACAGAGATTGACAAAGTCAAGTTTATATTCACATTTTATCAAAAGTATGTAAATGAAACTTTCTTGTTAAACACTATGACATAAAAAATAACAAGTTTTGTAGAATACCTATTTGAAAAGAAAAAAAATCCCAAAATTCGGGAATGATTTTCGGCCAAGATGTGACCAAAAGCATATTACAGAAACAAGTCCAAGTCGTGAAGGACCACACAAATCACGATTTCTCGGAGACCATACAAAAACAGAAGATTCTCCGACAAAGATAAAACATACATGTAATCCAACCACTCCATTAATAGATGATTAACCACCACTAAAAGATGATTCCACTGACTAGTGGAAGATGAACCACTCAACCACCATAAAGACAAACCACTAACTAATGGTTGAAAGGACTACCACTCATAAAATGGTGTTGGCTACAAGTGGCAGAAATTCACAAGATTTGAAGTTCAGATTTCAAATCCACCAAGACTTCTATATATACCAAGACAGTAGGAAGATAAAGACATCATTCAACCTTTAAACTTGTAATAGTTTTTTTATTGCATGTGTGTTGTAATTACGGCTATTATAGGTAGCTAAACAACTTCCCCATCCCTCACAGGAGATTACTATATATTAATAAATTGTATGTTTGAATACAAAGTGAAGCGTCCACTATTTTTTATAAATTTTCGATTTTTTTTAAATCATAAACTCGAAAATTTATAAAAAAAAATAACTTAAAATTTCCTTAACTTATAATAATTTAACATTTAAATATCAAGTGTATAAAATAAATCTGTAAATCGTCAACTAACCAAAAATCATACATCGACCTTTAAAAAGATCAATTAACAAAAAAATAAAATATAAAAATTCCTAATAAAATCATTAACAATAAATTTTTAAATCTTTTATCTATCAAGCGCGTAAAATAAATGTCCCTCGTGAGTAATCTGCCGCACTCAATCCACTCAAGCGTCAGCGCCTCCTAATATAATCAAATCATGCATTATTCAAATCTAGTGAGTCTAATGACTCAGCACATTCTAAACATGAGTAACAAATAATACATATACAATTACATGCAATAAAAATTATATTTTTAATTTAAAAATATATTTTTAGCATAAAAAATCATAAATCGTAAAATCATTTTAATCGTAAAGCTTTCAATCTTTTATCATTTTGGGCGAAGTTTGATACTAAAAAGTGACTAGCTTTTATCCTCTGGTCGACTGATCAGTCTTCAGCTCCATATGGCCCACGGGGGCGGGCAATAGGCTCCGCCATGAAAATACGATCTTCGGGCTCCCTATGGAGTCTTTTCCCGTAAACGGGCTCCCTCTGAAGTCTTTTTCCTCACGACATCTCCACAAAATTGAAAGTTCACCGTTCTTTCTTAAAACGGATCCCCGACATATCATATATCATTTGGCACAGTCAATTCACATCTCTCAAAATATTTTTCGTTTTCTTTTGAAACATAAAATATTATAACTTTCCAAAAATAGCATTTTAACAGTAAAAAATTGCACAACTTTACCATAAATCGTAAAATATCATATTTTAATCAAATCATCATTTTAAATTATTTAACATGCATTATGACCCCTTCGGGACGTCGTCAAGCTTTTACGTATTACCCAAGTATAAAATAACCGTTTTGTCCCTAGACGTAAAATTTCTCGATTTTGACATTTTCTTAATTTTAATGACATGAGATTATCCCAAATAATTATTTCAGTTTAAATCTAATTTTTATAATTTTATTCAGCTTAATTCGAGGCTTTTCATTTAATTCTTTAATTAATAATTCGTTAGACGTTTAATTCCCGAATAAATTCAAACTTTAATATTTTATTTCCAAACTTTAAACATAGACTTTTTATTGCCTAAAATACCTTTGTGAGCCATGAACCACCCCTTTGGATCCATGGTTCAAAATTTTATTCATTTAAATTCGTTTTTTACCCAATATCAAGACCACCAAGCCATCTCTCGATTCCACCGAGACACGGCCGAGCCACCTCAAGCCAGACCCTAGCCAACCCACGTAAGTACCCTCCTGACCAGCCCTGACCCCTAGAACCAGATCCTAGCTCGCGCACGAGCCTTGCAACCAGGACACAAAATATGCGCGTGCTACATCTTCATGCCTATGACTCCTAGCCAACCTAGGACTCTTCTACTCGAGCCACCACTGAGCCCACCTGACCCTCACCAACCCTGGACCACGCTCAGACCCAACCTAACCAAGCCCAAGCCCTGAACCAGCGTTGGGAGCCTTGCCATCCGAACAAGAGCCGAACGCCTCTCCTAGTCTTGACCCTCATTCCCTCGAGCCACCACGAACCATGGCTGCACCAGACCATGTTCCGAACCCTATCCCTCTACCCTGGACCCTACTTGTCCAGCTTGGCCAGCCCCTAGCCACGCTGCACTCCCTCCTGAAGCACACCAGCCGCGAGCATGCATGGGGAGAGTATTTGTGCGTCTGGACTCTTCACTCTTGTTGTTGCCACGTCCAGCCCCACCTAGACACCTCCTAGCGCCTCTTCCAAGCCCTGAACCGAGCCCACAAGCCAAACCTCATAAGAAAACCCTAGCCTCAAGCCTCCTTCATGCACGGTTCCTTCAGCTCTTTCCCAGCCCTCGTTTCCCTTTAAAATTATTCATGTTTTATCCATAAATCATCCCTAGTTGGCAGCATATCCCTTGAATCGTAACATTTTCAAAACAAGCGTAAAAGCATCCAAACTTCTAAAAATATTTGTTCTAACGATGAACCAATCGTCCAAACGTATTTTTCATGCAAGATAATCACTACATGCATAATATTGTTTGAATGATGCGTCAAATGGTTTAGAAAAACGTGCCTTTGCGTTTAAAACGCTCGAATACGTGATCGTCGGCGAGGAAAGACGGACGGACGACGAAGACTCCTAGCTTTTCTTTCCTTGAAACTCTCGAAACTTTGTCTGAAAGCCTATGAGTCTCTTTTTTATAAATTTAATTTGCATGGTAAATGGGCTTTGGTTTTGGACATCCAAGTATATGAGCAATTGAGCCTACTCAATTTAACTAAATTGAGCACAATAACTCTTATTTAATTGAAACGTAAAAGCTTATAAAAATTAGTTTCCAAAATAATACTTTAATCTTTTAAAAATTTCTCGTTTGCCCAAACTGGCTTCCCAAGAAAAAATCGAGCTCGAATCGTAAAATAATTCGAACTCCAATATTTTTAAAAAAATTAAATCATTTTTAATCATATTTAGAAGCCTTGAAAATATTTAGTAAAAAAATATTTATTCTAATCTTGGTCAGATAGAAAAGCTAGGGCTTGTGCATTAATATCATATTATTCATTGCATGTCGGTTTACACTGTTGTTCTTTACATTTATAGTAAAATACAGCAAATGGAAGAATGACACATGGATTTGTTTGTTGCAACTAACATGCCAGACTATCATTCAGTTGGTTAGATTCGTGAGTGGGCATTCATCAGTGTTTTCTTGATGGGCCAGGCTTTGTACACATGATTATGGGCCTTGAATCTTTGGTCTCTTGACTTCCTCCCTCAAGCTCAGCAGTGGTTTAGGAAGAACTCTGAGCTTGGAACGTAATCTGAGAAAAGATGCAGCAGTCAACGGCTTAGTGAGGATGTCTGCTATTTGATCTGAAGTTGGGACATGCCGAACAGAGATAGACTTGGATATTACTTTCTCTCGGACAAAATGGAGATCAAGCTCAAGATGTTTTGTGCGAGCATGAAGTACTGGATTTGCACTTAAGGCAATGGTGCTGAGATTATCACACCATATTATAGGAGGTGTGACAGGTCGAATATGAAGTTCAGTTAATAAAGATTGAATCCAAAGAAGTTCCGATGTGGCATTAGCAAGACTTCGATATTCAGCTTCGGTACTGGAGCGTGAAACTACAGCTTGCTTTTTGGAGCTCCAAGATACAGGAGTGTTCCCAATGAACCAACAAAACCCAGAAGTGGATCTTCGATCATCAATATCGCTGCCCCAGTCAGCGTCGCAGTAGCCAACAAGATTGAGATTAGAAGACGGAGTGAGATGAAGACCAAAATCAAGAGTACCTGTGAGATAACGAAGAATGCGCTTGCCAGCCTTCCAATGTGTATAAAGAGGTCTTTGCATAAACTGACACACTTTATTGCACTAAAGGAAATGTCGGGCCTTGTAATTGTGAGGTATTGAAGAGCTCCGACTGTGCTTCGATATAAGGTAGCATCTTCAAATATATCACCATCATGTGCAGATAACTTGCTGTTGGTAATCATAGGTGTAGACAGAGACTAGCCTTATCCATTTTTGTTTTGAGAAGAAGATCACAGGCATACTTGGTTTGAGTAAGAAATAAAGATTGGTCTGGACCCTTAAGCACTTCGACTCCCAAGAAGACAGACAAATCACCAAGATCTTTGAGAGAGAATCGAGTATGTAGCTGTAAGATCAAGTCTTGAACATGAGAGTCATTATTTCCTGTAATTAATATGTCATCCACATATATAAGAACATAGAGAATAGAGCTTGAATCATATTTGACAAATAGAGATGTGTCGGCCTTAGACGCAGAGAACCCCATTGACAATAGAACACATTTGAGTTTGTCAAACCACGCACGAGGGGCCTGTTTTAACCCATAGATGGCTTTGTGCAATCTGCAGACAAGTTGAGAATTGTGTGATGCAACCTCAAAGCCAGGTGGTTGTCGCATGTAAACAATTTCATCAAGATGTCCATGTAGAAAGGCATTATTAACATCAACTTGAGGAATATTCCAGCCTTTAGAAATGGCAATGGTGAGTACAAGCCGTATAGTGGTTGGCTTGACAACGGGACTAAAAGTTTCGGTGTAGTCTAAACCAGGAGTTTGAGAGTACCCTTTGGCCACGAGGCGAGCTTTATATCGAGCCACAGAGCCATTGGGATTAGTCTTGAGTTTAAAAACCCACTTGCAGCCTATGATAGGGGCATGGATAGGGGCTTCAACAAGTGTCCAGGTCTGATTTTGAACCAGTGCTTCATACTCACTATGCATAGCCTTGCACCATTCTGGAGAGTCTTTTGCCTCATGAAAAGTTACTGGCTCACAAGGTATGGAGCAGCTTGTGACCAAAACTTTGGGCTTAGAAATTCCAGCCTTGGATCGAGTGATCATCGGGTGGCAATTCGTGGGAGAGGAGGCAGAGTTTGAGGACTCCGAAGTGGATGATGGAGACATGGACATTGAAACATACCGTACTTTTACTACTTCAAAATTTGCGGAAAAATTAAATTTTTTCTTTAATATAAAATAATCTTCAATATTTGCCATAAAATACCACAACCAAATCCCCCATAAGAAAAGGTTGTCAAAAGAGTCGTTCATAAAATATTTGAAATTCAACATCACCAATAAAATTTGCTAACAAAATACTTGCTCAAACATCTCCCATCACATCATATAAATCAGAGTATTTTTAAAATTTGCATAAAAACGTAAACATGGCGGTCCTCGGGTTTAGCCTCCCACTCAGTCCAAGCCTGCCACTTGGTCGCCACCTCCTGTCTCCTCATCAACATAAGCACCTGCATCGATCAAGTCTAGTGAGTCTAAAGACTCAACACGTATAAACTGGGAATAACGAGTATTACATAATAAAACCACATACAACTTCAAAATATAACATATATACTTGAAACTTAAACTTTGCGTAATAAACTTGAACTCTTAATAAACTTAAACTTTCATAATAACTTTGGACTCTCATAAACTTCTTTGAACTTGAACATACATACTTTGAAACTTGAACTTGCATAATAACTTGAACTTTCATAAACTTGAGCTTTGCATAAACTTTGAACATACATGCATACATAATATGACGTGCCATCACATAAACTTTTCTTTAAACATGCTTTCATACTTCAACATACTTAAGTTCATCATTTTGCGTAGAGGATGTTTCAAAGCAAGTGACCCATAACATAATAAATATCTGATCAGACAAACCACATTACTGGGCTGACAGAGACGTATCCACTGTCACATACATGAGATCCCTGTTCATAATTTAACAGGCCAGTTGATCCACGTTCATAATTTAACGCTTCACAACCACGATCTAACACGTTCATAATTTAACGGGCGGATTGGTCCCCGTTCATAATTTAACGCTTTCCAATCCTAACTTCAAACCCGTTCATAATTTAACGGGGTGGAGAGGTCCTCGGCCACGTTCACCGACTTCCAAACCCATTCACTTTTGGTCACAAGACATTTAGCATACCTCAAAAACTTCAAATATTTTATTTGCACGTCATACATACTTACTTGGTGTTGAGGGATTCGTTGGATGTCAATCGGGTCGTTGCTGCAACATACTAATATGAATACATAAACTTAACTTGTACAACTTAAACGTAAATGTCATGCTTAATCCCAAGCTAAATAAATTCTTAGAACATTCTATAATTTCCCATGACATAACCTTGTAAAACATCATATTAAACCATAGCATAAAACCTCAAAACAAACCTTAAATAATAAAAGAATATACCTAAAATCTGAAGGTACACGGACCCCGTCCCTAGGTCCGTATCATGGTCCGTGTCCGTGCGCTTAAAAATTGTTGTGATGAAATAAGAAGGCACGGACACCGTGCCTACCTCCGTGTCCGGGTCCGTGTCCGCTCTGTTCGACGAATTATTTTATGAAAATTTTGCGACATGTCTATTCTCCCAATTAAAACATAAGGCATCAAGATTCATCACTATGAGACCATTCTAGGACACCATAACAATGAACTAAACTTTTATAATCACCCTACAATTCATACGACCCAAAATATTGTCATTTATATTAAAGTTTATTTCTTACGACTTCTTAATAATTCAAACTCTTAACGACATGGATCAAAACCTCAAAAATACTCTAAACATCAGTACTAACTTTCTTATATGCAGCAACGATCACCCGTCGATCCCCAACAAAGCATGCAACATAAAAACTTCAAGAACATATTAAAATTCATAACTTTCTTGTAACACGATTTGAGCAGTCATACTAAAAACTCCATAACTCACTCGTTTTTAATCCAAATAACTCTAATTTTATATCAAATCGAACGTATCGAAAAGATCTACATTTTTTTAGTTAAAAGTTTTCTCAAAATCTTTACTGAAAAATCGCAGTATTTTACAGAACAGCAAAAACGTTTCTAAAAAATGCAGTTGGAGCAGTCCTACGAAAAACGCCATAACTCACTCAATTGTCATCCAAATATTTTGAATTTTATATCAAATCGAAGGTATCGAAAAGATCTACGTTTTTGTAGTTGAAAGTTTTCTCAAAATATATACCGAAAAATCGCAGTATTTTATAGAACAGCAAAAAACGTGAATTTGGTGATCCAAAATTTGTTTCAAACTTGATCTAGACGTGATTACTCAAACTTCTACGCATCGCACATATAATTTTCGCATAAATAACAACACAACGCATAATATGACAAGATCGATGCATCAAGAACAGAATATACGTGCGCCTTTTGATATTTAAAAATACCGTAACGACGATACCGAAGCGGAGACAGAGCGAGAGATGATTCCGGACGATCGTGGCTCGATTTTCTTGAAATAAAAGTGAACTAAAATTGCTGGAATATATCATAGATTGAACGTGCTTGTTGGAGAGGAGAGTTTGGAGAGAGAAAGAGAAAATAATGGAGTTGATGATTGAGAGTTTACACAAAACTTCTCTTCCTTCGTTTAGTCAAAGAAATAATATAAAACATGTTTTGTGTGTGTGTGCTATACGTGTAGTTGTGTGTGAAAGTGTGAGTGTGTTTGAGTCAAAGTGTGTGTGCTTAAGTGGTGTGATAGAAATTAGGGAATAAATTACTTAATTGCATCATTAAGGTATTAATTAAAATATTAACTCAATTAACAATTTAAATAAAATATTAACCCCCACTAATCTTTACATAAAATCCTCCAATTAAAATAAACACACACTAATTTTATAAAATTCTCCAATTTAAAATAAAATGCACATTTGCTACACTTTAAGAGTTTTAAACTCTTAAAAGCACTAAATAAATAAATTAGACTTTTTAAAATGCTAAAAACTAATTAAATTATTTAAAACACCCAATCTACTTAACAATAAAATTCCACATTAAAATTTACTAAAAATCGTCCCGGTCTCCTTTCCTCGATCTCGCCTCGAATATTCCCCTGAAACATAAAACTCGAGAAAATATTTTAACGTACATTAAATAAACATAAATAATTAAAATACTAAAATTTCATAAATTATATGAAAGCATGCATTAAAATCATTTAATAAAATATATAAGGAATTTAATAACTTGCACTCACGTGGTTCATGTGGACTTCTAATTTTCGAGACATCACAATCTATCCCCCTTAATTTGAATTTCGTCCCCGAAATTCGCTTATCCTCGGTAATCCAAAAGTTTAGATTCTTAATTCTAGTATCCCAACAATCCATGCTACCGCTGCGCTACTCTGATAAATTAAGTCTTGTGTTGTCCTTACGTCTCTTCAATCCGAATTAAATTTCCTACCAAAAACCTCATTTACGATTCACAACTTATGGTAACTTAGTTTACTTTACTAAAATCCGGAATTCTGACTTTTCTTGTCGTTCTCAATATTAGAAATGGAGGTTCAACCTTATCGTATCTTACCTTCTTTATACTATACTTGTAATGTCAACGACCTATTACATTAGCATTTATGCAGTCCATCTTAAGAATTCTTTGCACCCAAAAAATTTACTGATCAACTCCTATCCTCGGCAATACACTTATAAGTTGAACATTTTTCTTACCTCATAATAATATTGGCCTACAACTCTTAAATCAATTCTTTACCTTACAATACCACCGTATGTAACTTAGTTATTTACAAATACGTCCCAAATATAAAATTGTTGTCAACCTTTAATTTCGAGTAAGGAGTACGATAAGTATAAAAGCTTATAAGATTTTTAAAACAAAATAAATTATGACATCTCATTATAATAATGAGATATGATATACATAATTATTTAAACATATCTAATATTATATACACCATATTTTTACCATAAAATTATACAAATACATACATATACCAACGGTCATAAAACGGTAACAAACGGCTATATTTTTTTTTTTTCTCTATAAATACCATCTCACAAATACATTCAATCACTCCAACTTTCTCTTCTTCTCTAAAACTTATTCTTCATCAAATTTTTCGAAGAAAAAGAAGATGGCTCTTGCAAAGTTATTTTCAATTATTTTAGTTATTATATTTACGATTCTTGTATTTATTGGAGAATATCCTCCTCATGTTTTTTCTTTATTTTTACGATTACTTGTAATTGTTGTTTATCCATTACTTTGTATTGTAATATTCATTAATTAATAAAATGCATCGTGATTTGTCATACCACCATGGCAAAATTTTAGATTTCTTACTCAATAAAAATCTTAATATTCATTGATTGATAACTTATGTTGAACACCACTAATTCCCTTTTGTATTTATTTCACCCACAAAAATTTCCGTACTAACAAATATTTCATACATTTTAAATTCAACTTGCACAATCCAAATAGTTTTAGATAACATAATTCCAATACACATAATTACTTATTCCCAATTTTCTTAATAACTTACAAAAAAAAATTTCTCAAGACCAGATGTCTACTTAAATCTTTTCATACATCTATCGAGTAACCTAACCATCGATCATACTCAACTTTCTAGAAAATAAAATTCCAACAAAAGTATAGTCCTAGCTGTTAAGATCATTGATAAAAACTTATAACACATAAATCTTAAGTTCCCAAAAATTTTGCTAACTCATTGTCTACTCTTATAACTTAGTTAATTGAGCAACTTTTACCTCAAATCGTTATCATTCTAAATTCTTAATTTGCCGCAACATTAATTCACTAGCGCCTAACTTTCGAGCCAAATATCAATTCATATTACAACTCCCTTGATTACCATTTCTTATAATATTATAACCCAAATACTTCAATGTTCTAATGATCTCTTCGAGCTTAAATCCCCGAGATTTCTATCATTTAAACCATTCAATTCTCATTTATCGCTAAACTAGTTCTCCCAATTTCTTAAAATTGTAGCATAAATTCTTAATTTCCTAAAAAAATTACCCAATTGTCCTAAATTCCATAATTACCCATAAGTTGTTGGCATTCTTAATTCCATCTTATAAGTTTCTCGTAACATAAAGTTCGACAATCTTAAGCTTATTAAACCCAAAATCAATTTCCATAACATGTCTTACATTTCTATTAATATTTAAAATCCCAAGTGTTCCTCAAAAGTTCGTATTTAATCCTCAAAAATTTCGGACTTTGCAATTTGGCCCTTAAAGTTCCCAAAATTTATATTTTTGGCCCTACAACTCTTTGAAATTTGCATCTTCATACCCATAAATTTTTCGACTTAACCCCATTAACCTTAAATTCTTGAACTAAAAATTTAATCCCAAAATTTGGTAAATTCGAAAATAACCCCTTAGAATATTGCTTTGCACTTAGGTCTTTAAAATTTTCAATTCGTGCAATTCAATCCTTAAATCGAATTGGGAAGACATGCATCCTAAATAAATTCTACGTCTTTATATTTCTAAAGATCGTCGTAGTCCCGAACCATTAATCCTTTAATGGAGTTCTAAAAGAATCAACTCAGCTAACAACCATGAATCATCAGAAATTTCTTATAAAATCTACAAGTCCCAAAAGCATTCATCATTATCAAGTTTAACTTATGACCCACAAGTATAACATCAGTACTATTAACCAAAAATTAATATAGACAAATCATTTTCAACTTTTCCAAACGCCCAAAAGTAAAATTCTCACTCATGTCCAAGTCCACCACACCAACATGCAAGAAATTAATTACTTTCTCATTTCATGTCATAACATGCATAAAAATTTTAAAGATCCAATCTCAATTCATAACGACAAGTCAGCCTGTACTCTGAAACATATGTCATGTAAACATACAGGTAATAGAATTTAAAGCATACACATACTGAAATCATGACTTGATGTTCATTACTTAAAAGACTTTAAAACTTTAAAACTTACAGACTTGAGGTGTGACTTCGTGAGCTTCTTGCGACTGGCAGTAGGCATAACCCTTTACAAGAACACCGCTCTGATACCAACTGAAGAAAAATCTGGAGTTTTATGATAAAGAAGCGTGAGTGGTATATGACCAAGAGTACCAGAAGTTGGAAGTCTGTTAATAAGATGAACGGCAGTGAGGAAAGCATCTTCCCAAAAACTTAAGGGCATAGAAGCATGGGCCAGTAGGGAAAGACCAATTTCAACAATATGGCGGTGTTTTCTTTCAACGACACCATTTTGCTTGGAAGTGTAAGGGCAGGAGAACCTATGTATTATGCCATGATTGTGAAGAAAGTTAGAAAGAGATCTAAACTCTCCTCCTGAATCAGTTTGTAGGATCTTAATATGTTTCTGGAATTGGGTTTGAACATACTTCTTAAAGTGAAGGAACACGGAATACACTTCAGATTTAAGCTTGAGAAAATAGATCCAAGTGAACCTACTGTAGGCATCAACAAAGCTTATATAATATTTGAAACCATTTCTAGATATAGTATGAGCTGGACCCCAAACATCGGCATATATTAATTCAAAAGGTTCTGAATATTGTGTTAAAGAAGAAGTGAAAGGTAACTTATGACTTTTTCCAAGTTCGCAGGCAGTACAAAAAGTCATGGATTTGATAGGCTCATAATAGTTAGTATTTTTATTTTCATATTTCTCATTATTCCAACCTCCGATATGTTTAATTGATACATTTTTGTGTAATTTTATTGTAGGAGGAACTTTTACGGTCTTGGAGCAAATTTGAGCTAAAAAGGTGATGTTTATCACATTTGAAGTTTCCAAGGTAGAGTTGAAAGTGAATGACCAAACCAGAAGAAGTCCTGGAATAAGGCGTGGCCACGCCTTATAACGATACTTCAGCTGCCAAAAAAATTGCAAGAAGGGAAAATCTAAATAAAATATTATCTATTATTTTATATTTTATAATTAGGGTTAATTAAAGTTAGTGGGCTTTTAGCAATTGTTTTGACCCAAAAAGCCACCACTCACGTAAGGGAGCCGCAGCACAAGAATAAAACAATAAAATTGCAAAATAACTCTCCAATCATATCACTCCATCCTCACGTACGAAGCTGAAGAAGAAGACTTCCAGATTTTCCCAAAAGATTTAGTTTGCATTTTCTTTATGCTTTCTTATTTATTTTTCATGAATATTGTAGATCAAACTATGTTAGGCTAATTTTCTTAGTCTGATTCAAGGGATAGTCTACTATTTTAATTTTATCACTGTGAGGTTTTTTGCACTTTAATTTAATATTCGTGTTTGTTCAAGTATTCGTTGAATTATGATTTAATTATATGAATGTTATATGTCAATTAATCTGACAATTTAATTTGATGTATGATTTTCTAATGCTAACCATGAATTCAGTGATCCGTAATTGTCATGAACGATTGGTACGTGAGTAGCAATAGGTTAGATGTGTTGTGCTATCATAACAGGTGTAATATAAATAAATCGACAGAACTAGATCTTTCAATTGCAGCTATCTCGGTTGTTAGACTTTAGATTAACTGTTTTCACGAAACTAAAATGCTATCTTTAATTAATATGGAACGCTATCATGCCCAGTTGATTATTGGTAAGTTTTGACTGAATGCTGGGTTTGGTCAATTAATTTAGGAAAACACAAGAATTTTAGCGGCTATCCCTATTATTCTAAGGTCAATTGCTTGAAACAACATGAATAAATAATTGGTTAACCGATGAACAGTGAGATAATTAGATAGTAGAATCCCCTTGAATCGGTATTTTTCTCGTATTAAATTCTTCAATTTATTCTCGTCGATTAATTCTCAATTCTAGATTCAACATTTTTCTTGCTTGGTAATTTTAGTTTAGATTATTTTATTTAGTAATTATCAAAACAAATCCCCCCTTTTTATTTTTATTATCAAAAGAAATAAATCTACTGTTCCCTGTGGATTCGACCCTACTCACCATTACACTCGTTATTATTTAAAATAGTAGGAATTAATTTGGTGGTCAACGACATCACACCAGGATTCATTTCTAGAAACAGAGACATTACAAGAAGATAAAATTTTCTTAACAATAGGTAAGCTAGGATGGCCTAGTCTAAGGTGCCACCGATCTAATAGACTCTGAGGTACTTTGATTGATGGCTGGACATGATCCTTGTTAGTAGAAGAGAAGGAAGAGGAGAGACACTTTGCTGAACAAGTGGACTGAGTGAGAAGTTTACCAAGACTAAACTTGTACAGGCCATCATGTAAACTCCCTTTGAGAAGAACTTCCCGAGTTGCTAGATCCTTCACAAGACAAAATTTAGGATGAAATTCAAAGAAAACGTGGTTATCTTGTGCAAACTTGCTAACACTCAATAGATTTTTATTTATTTGAGGAACACGAAGAAGATTGGTTAGCACAAAGGTACGAGATGAAGAGGGGAAAAAGAATTTGGAATGATCGATATGAGAGATAGCCAAACCTGCTCCATTACCCATTTGAACCTTACCACCCCCTGAATACTCAGAACCCAATGTGAGATTTCCTAGTTCTTGAGTGACATGATGGGATGCCCCTGAATCTGGAAACCACCATTCTTCAACAGGAGAGTCAGAGGCAGTAGTGTTGAACGCAGTAGTGTTGAGGGCAGAAGGTGGATGTGGTGGAGAGTACCGATGTTGATACTGATATTGCGGTGGTCTGGAATTCTTTGGCATTGGGACATAATCTTTCTCAAAACGATAATAGCATATTTGTGCTACATGTCCAGTGATACCGCATATTTGACAGACTGGACGACCATTGTTGGGTTGCCAATTTCGGCCCCCTCCTCTCATGTTTCTGCCACGGCCTCGTCCTCGTTGATAAGAACCTCTGGAGGGCTGGAAGGGCTCGTGCTTCTTTGGTGATGTAAAGCTAGAGACATGGATAGCAGGAGTAGGGCTGTTGCCATTGAGATTATAGATCTCAATGCGTCCTTCATGTGACAGGAGTAATGCACTGACATCGGCAAAATTAATAGAGTCGGTGTGTGAGGTAATGTGAACTACCACTGAATCATACTCGATTCCTACTCCTCCAAGGACATATAAGATCTGATCTTCCTCTGTGATCCGATGACCACTAGCCGCAAGTGTATCTATGAGATTTTTCATCTTGCTGAGATAGTCTTTCATGGTCATGTTACCTTTCTTAAGTGTTTGCAATTGGAGTTTGTAGTGCATTACACGTGCTTTTGATCTTGAAGCAAACAAACGGATGACTCTTCCCCAAAGTTGGGATGAAGTTTCACATCCACCATTTGGCTCTGAACGGCTTCTGCCATGGAAGCAAGAAGAAACGAGAAGAGTAATTGATCTTGTCGACACCAGGAGATGTACTGGGGATTGATTGTTTCTTCCCCACCATCGATGGAAACAAGATGAGAAGGAATCGGTGGGTTGTCGACGATGAAAATTTCCAGCCCCAAACCTCGAATGCTAGCTAGAACTTGTAAGTTCCACAACAGGTAATTATCATCATTTAATTTTACTGAGGTAATCTGATTTGCTGGGTTGATGATAAGGAGATTGGGATTAGAAGGAATCTTGTGAATGGACGTTGAGGAATTGGCATCTGCCATTAAAGCTCTGATACCAAGATAGAAAAACTAGGGCTTGTGCATTAATATCATATTATTCATTGCATGTCGGTTTACACTGTTGTTCTTTACATTTATAGTAAAATACAGCAAATGGAAGAATGACACATGGATTTGTTTGTTGCAACTAACATGCCAGACTATCATTCAGTTGGTTAGATTCGTGAGTGGGCATTCATCAGTGTTTTCTTGATGGGCCAGGCTTTGTACACATGATTATGGGCCTTGAATCTTTGGTCTCTTGACTTGGTCGTCCTCAGTCTTCTTTCTCATGCCTATTATCGAATATTCGGGTAAAATCTTTTAATTTCATAAAAGCATGACATATAATCATTTAATCATGCAATCATACATTTAATCATTTAATAAATGTCATGCAAGCATTTACAATTAATTAAATAAAACAATTAAATATGTTTAGAATTTGCATGCATGTGGTTTATATAGATTTGATTTTTCGGACGTTACACAAATACCAATGCTTACTAGTCATATCATATATATTTTCAAATGGAATCACTTTACTATATATCCTGAGGTAGGAAACGAAACATAGCTGTGCTAGGTGTGGTTGGAGGAATCTACGTCAGAAATTATCTGTTGCGACTGTGAGGTTGGACTTTGAGCAGCATTCTATATAACCCGGTTGATACAACATGACGACGCTCCGGTCAAAGATGTAAACTATTCAATTTATTATACGAAAGAATGATAAACCATTAAAAAAATTAATCATATGAAATATGATACATAGACTGAAAACTTTGTGTAATTGCGTGTCTTTGAGTTATATTCTTTTAAGAACATGTTCGATAGATATAATATGTCAGCTATTATAATTATGAAAATTGATGATATTTTTGAAAAAACTTAAATGATTAGAGAGCTGAAACAAACATTTGAAAGAATACAGAGTTAAAGAAAAAAGTTATATATGAAGATGAGAGTTATTAATAGTTTGCCCAAAATATTTGTATTTTTATTTTTTAAAAAGAAGTAAAAGCAAAAGTCTAAAAATAAAAATTCTAGTTCCTAAAAAAATATTTTTTAAAGTGTTTTTTAAAAAACAATTGTAATAACCACACTATATTTAAAAAGTGTTTTTTGTCCATTAATTTCTCAAACCAAACACTCGTAATACACATAAAATGTAACTTAAATTTGAAACATGCCAAGTCACTATACCGACTAAAGATTTAGAAAGGCAAAGAGGAAAATTATGCCGAGTAGATAACAAGTCACGCCTCACTTGGAAGGACGTTGAAGAAATGATAAATTTCATCTTCATCAATCACTCCCACTTTTGTGAAACAAACTGAGCAACACACATTTTTAAACGTTTCAGCGGCTGCTTCCGTCTCAGATCCTCTTCTGTCCCTTTTACGCTTGCTTCCTGGTTGCGTTGCTTCTTCTATGATCTTGCAATTTACTACAAATATTGCTCGGTACCGGGTGACGATTTTTTCGTGCCTACAAAGTTTGCAATCAGAAAAGGTCACCAGTTGCTTGTAATAACCTTCGGACTTACACATTAGGGTAAACTTAGGAGGAACGAAAATTTGGCAGATATATAATATTTTTCAGAAAAAGCAGATAACACAAACGAAGAGAAGTATACCAGAAGGAAGAACCTTGATATATTTGTAATATATTCCTAAAAAGTAACTGACGCCAATATGGGGGTGCAAATGAGTCAAACTACCGTGAGCGGCTCGGTTAAAACTCAACTCGAGCTTATTGATTGAGTTCCAGTCGAGTTCGAGTTTTTAATGTTTCTTACTAGCTACAAGAATACACACACACACACACATATTTTAGAATATATATATAATTTAGGAGTATTTTTGTCCATACAATGTAAAATTAAAATAACCTAAAATTTTCGAGCTCAAGATCCATTATGCTACATATACTTTCGATCTTTTCGAGCACGAGCTCGAGTAAATCGGTATTTTCATGAGTTGAGCTCGCGTGTGAAATTGAATACTCAATCGAGTTCGAGTCGAACTCGAACCTACAAAATTTAAATCGAGCTCGACTTCGACTTGACTTGTGTGGCCTACGCCTATATTAGGTGATGTGCTCATGCTGAGGATCATTCATTCCGTAATATCATTAATCAATTAATCATTCTAAAACACTCACATGGCATACTTGAGCTTGGTTCATTTTGACTACCCAGTTAAACTTAAATCTGATTGTTGAACACCAATATCATAGACATCCCTAACAATGCGGCAATCATTGTAGAACTACGGCTCGGAGTTTTTACCGCATGGAATATATAGTCAAGAGAACAACAACAAAATAGTCAAGCTGCACTATAAGGAATATCTTCTTTATGAACATACAAGTCAAGTATCTTTTTCTCATCCTTGTACGTAACCACCTAGCCGATAACCTGTGACTTTGCCAAATCCAAAAATGGTTGCCCTGCTGTGTAACTAAAGAAGATAAAAATATCACACAACTCATAGAGATCCTGTCTTGCCCTACGTTACCATTAGTAAAATGCGTCGCCTAATTTTATCGCCACCAACCGGAACAAGGTAGCACAAGTTAAAATCTAACATCTAAACCTCTTCAACACCTAAAATATCGATTTACTCAAATTGTTCTCAAAACTATTGTGCCAAAGTTACTGGATTGTGATAATCATGTGCTTCAAGAATGATAGTTTAGGAAAACCATAGGTCAGCCTCTAAATAGAAAAAAATTAAGATTTCTATACATAGTTTCATAAAAGTGAATGTTCCAGCCCAAAAATTCACAAATCATTCCCCTTCTCCTCCCCTACTCGAGTATCTTCACATCCACCATAATACATTAATACAGTTGAATCATCTACCAGAGCATCAAATATAAAAGAAACAATTACACAAAGTTTGCATATAAAACAAGAAAATCAAACAAGAAACCAAAGAAGACACCAGGAATCCTTTTCTACTTCCCAACTTGGATTTCTGAGAAACGTGGAATCCAAATATAGAAAAGAAAAACTTTATTTTCTGAATTCGTGGAGGAAAATGAACATACCTTTGAGAATCTAAACACAAGGTAGTAAAGCAAGCTGGGCAACTGAGAACAGCATCAGAAGTATGGCCTCTTCTTTGTTTCCGAGCCCAAATCTCATCATTCTCGTCAAGTTCTGGGCCGTAAAATTCAGGCTTCGAGGAGTAGTCTATCTCATCGTCGTCGGAAACTGTTGAATCTCAGGATAATTAAAATAAGTAAATCCCTAATACAACATCAAAATCCACAAATTTCAGCAAAGTTGACGCATATTTCGAATCTAAGAACAATAAAATGACACAAACAATCGAGATGGAGAGAAAATTACGAAGAACCTTGAGATTCACCTGTTTGCTGGGAGATTAGAGACGCGGAATCATCTCCAGTTCGTTCTTCCATTTTTGCAGCTTCTCTGATGAACGCAGCTCTGAGGTTCTTAATTTACGAGGTTATTTACGTTTGGACCCTTTGATTATCCAATAACAGCGCTTGAGATCGTTTCCAAAGTTCACACTCTTGTTTACACGCTGGATTCGAGCTTTTATTATTACCGGATATTTTGCACTAACAGATTTTTTTATAATTATTTATAGATTAAAGTGAAATTTGACAAATTATCGAAAAACTAAAGTGCTATTTGAATAATTGTAATTTTAAAAAAAAATAAAAATGTTGTTTTCTGAAATTAAAAAAAAAACAAAAATTTAATTGTGATATAAAATAAGGTCAAAATTTGGAATTCAAAAAACAGACCAACTTTTTGTCACTATTAGAGAGATTCTTAATAGATAGTAATAGATTATGTTCGAGTTCCAACTCGACTTATTTGAAATTATTAAATTCATGAATAGTTTGAGCTCGATTTATTAATAATCTGTTTATCATGTTTAACGAGTTTGACTCATCTCGGTTAAAAATGCTCATTTTCGAGCTCGTCGAGTATTTTTATCCAAAAAGCTAACTAATATATGAGAACTTAAGATGTATAATTATCATTTCATAATATCTCAATAACTTACATTTCAATAAAATAACAATGTGAGTAAAAAATTAGTGGTCCAACAAACTAGCCAAAAAAAAAAAAAAACTAGACGAGTCGATCTCAGACTCGAGTTCGAGTTATGGCTCGAGCTCGCGAGCGTACGAGACAATTATCCTTAAGCTCGAGCTCGGTGCGACAAAATAGTTGAGCTCGAACTCGACTTGATAAATTTAAAGAACGACCTCGAACAAGTTTCTTACCGAGACGAGTTACGAGTAGCTCACGAATGGCTTGATTCGTTTATATATCTAACAATATGTGGTGTTGTAGTTATTGAAATTTATAACTTTGCTCTTGTGAGTTGCATATTATTTTTGGTCTGATTATTAATTAACTTACCATTTTAGTCAACAAATTTGCATCTTAAAATTAAGTAATGTACAACGCCACATTAGTACACTTTAGTTCTGTGTCAACATTTTTCAGTATAATATAGCGTTCTGATAAAAGAGTTAAATTGAAAAAATGCAAATTAATTGACCAAGACAGTAAATTGACTGACAACAATATAAAAAAATACAAAAATAATGTAAATTACATGACAAAAATATAATTTTTCATATTTTCTATAGATTATGTTATCAATTTTGATTATATATCAGACAAAGAGTTTGCCGTTTTATAAAAAACTATAATTTTAGTAACAATATAAATACATCGACTCGAATTCTATATTACAATCGTAATTATCGTGCTTGAGACGCTCACAAATTAATTTGTGCAAACTAGTATTATTATTTTGTAGAGGACCCAACCAAAACCCATCCTCTGAAGCCCCATGCATGCACATGCAACCTTTTGCCCACACCTTCTCCCATCATGCTTCCTATCAAGGATAATTCCAAACACTCCCTTCCATCTATACATTTCATACCATTTTCAAATTACTACAGGCATATATATTAGGTTTAATACATCAAGAATATATATAAAATTTAATTCAGAAAAACAGAATAATTAAATTTGAGTATATATATTCGGCGTTTACGTAACCTATTTCGAACAATCTGATTTTTTGATATCGACTTCTTGTTCTATTGACAAGTACTCGTTACGTCACACAATGTCATATATTTTTCATGTGATACAATGTATTGATTTGTCAGCCTGAATAAAAAAAACACGTGCGTTTATTATCGATAAATCGATGTATGGATAGAGGTAGAAGACCATCTTCCCATCGTTATCATATGATATAGTTAAAGTGATGCACTGCATACAGTTTTAAGTCACCGTTGAAAAATTTAATGGCGATGGTTGCCGTTGCATGCAGATTGCATATATGGATGAACAAAAACCCTCCAAAAAAGGACAAAACTAAATTAATAAATTTTAAAATATTATTATTTTTGTCATGGAAAATATTTTATGTTTGGAAACGATATTTAAATTAAATTTACTATTATTCTAAAGAGAATAAATAATACAACTCGAGAATTTATTATTTTTTGAACAAATATTTGGCCAAATCAAATTTTGGTTATTTCGAATTACCGAAGTTGAGATTTCGAGTTCGAGATTTAATTTGTTTTTTTTTAACCAAATCATAAATTTTGGTTATTTCGAATTATCGAAGTTGAGATTTCGAGTTCGAGATTTAATTTGTTTTTTTTAAAGAAAAAACGAAAACAATTAATTTTTATACCGTTGGTTCACATCAAACGGTCAAACCATCTCGGACCAATCAATTTCACCTCTCATTGGTATCTACACTTCATCCAATAAACATTCGCCAGCTGTCAGTTTCCCATTCGTCCTTTCCTAAGAATCCTATGACCCCGAGTGTACTATATAATAAAGCAGTTACTCTGATCATTCCTTACTTGTGTGCTGAGCCAAATGGCGCTAAATCCTCCCCAATTCCCGGCAAATCACCGATCATTCTCCACCGCCGTCATCCTCCTCCTCCTCCTCCTCTCCTTCCTTCACCACCACTCCGCCGCCGCTGGTCACGACTACCGCGACGCACTCCACAAAAGCATTCTTTTCTTCGAAGGCCAGCGCTCGGGCAAACTCCCCCCAAACCAACGCATCCGGTGGCGCAGAGACTCCGCAATGCATGACGGAGCCTCCGCCGGAGTAAGAATCGTCACACTCCTGAACATCTAACGTCTGATCTACTGTACATCGATTGAGATGATTTTTCTGAAAAAATTCCTTTCGTTGCATTCAGGTTGATTTGACTGGAGGTTACTACGACGCCGGGGACAACGTCAAGTTCGGTTTCCCAATGGCGTTCACCGCCACATTGCTGTCGTGGAGCATCATAGACTTCGGGAGGAACATGCGCGTCGCCGGGGAGCTGAACAACGCTGTGGCCTCCCTGAAATGGGCCACCGATTACTTACTGAAGGCCACAGCACACGAAGGCGTCGTATATGTGCAGGTGGGAGATCCGTCGTCGGATCACAGCTGCTGGGAAAGACCTGAGGATATGGACACCCTGAGAACTGCGTATAAGGTTGACGCCAACCACCCTGGCTCCGACGTCGCCGGAGAGACAGCCGCCGCGCTCGCCGCAGCCTCCATCGTATTCCGTTCACGAAATCCCGCCTACTCGAACCTTCTTTTGAATCGCGCAATTAAAGTAAGTGAACATTAATGCCGTTTGCTTTTCCTATGTCGACAAATGTATAAATATACAAGAACACAACTTTCTTATATTTTCTATTCATTCATTTCCTTAAAATCAGGCTTTAATAATTATTTATTTTTTAAAAAACAAAATTAATAAAAATATTATTCTATAAAATAACGACTCTTAATTACACATTAACTTTATACAAATGAATTTCGAATACTATTTTTGGAAATAACGTAACTATATTAATATTTGGGCAATCCATATAATTTGCACGTATTTTTGAATAAATAAACCACCTAATCATTGAATAAAATCGAAGTCTTAATTTATAACAACATATTTGTAATTAATTGAAAAAATGGAGTTTTTTTAGCGATTACATAACATGAACTAATTACAAATGTTGGTGTAGGTGTTCGAGTTTGCAGACAGGCACCGAGGTCCTTACACTTCGAGCCTACAGTATGCGGCCTGCCCTTTTTACTGCGATGTCAATGGTTTCCAGGTATTCTTAATTTACCTTATCTAATTACTAATCTTACAAGCAAGAAATTCACATATATACATATATATTTTAAAAGTTACATTGGGTTGTGTGTTCGAACTTACGTCTGATCTCCCCGACTACTACTCCGATATGGTTTATATAGATATATATATATATATATACACGTGGTGTACGTATATAGGATGAATTGCTATGGGGTGCGGCGTGGTTACACAAAGCATCGAGGAGGAGAGAATACAAAGAGTATATAGTTCGGAACGAGGTGGTATTGAGAGCTGGAGACACCATTAATGAGTTCGGTTGGGATAACAAACACGCAGGCATCAATGTTCTCCTTTCCAAGGTTACATATAATTATTAATATTAATCATCCCCAACTTTTTCTTTTTCTTTTTCTTTTTTTAATTGGGTTGGTTACTTCGATTCCATCATCAAGTGTTATAGGAAAAAAAGATTGTAAGTTTACCTAAACAAATCTAATGAATATCAAACCACGTAACCAACCATGTTGAATCGATTATATTTGTATATTTTCTCTGTATATAGAGAGAGATAAATCAAATTTTTGATTGATATTGTGATCCAACAAGTCTTTTTTGACCCAACAATCCGAAAGTACTCTAGAGATCATAACATGCAAATAACTTTTATTAGTGTAGCATTGAGAAAATGACAGTAACTAGGTTACTTTTCTTGAATGAAAATGGAAAGTTTAAAAAACGAGAAAAAATAATTAAATAATAATCGTACGCGGGCTCTGGTTAATTTTCGCCAGTGCTGCTGTATGCATGTGCAAAAAGATCAATGGCTCTGATCTGCGCAGTTACTTTTCACTGGGAAAAATGACCGTGACTTCACAGTAAGTACTCTATGGATCCAATTCCACAGTACTTTGGATTTTCTATAAGACAAAGAATATATATATATATATATGTGTGTGTGTGTGTGTGTGTGTTTGGTTTTGAACTTTTATTTCGAATAAAAAAATTATTCATCTTTTCTTGAAAAATTGTGAATGATTCTGTGGCAGGAAGTGCTAATGGGAAGAGCAAGTGATCTAAAATCATTCCAAATAAATGCAGATACTTTTATATGTTCCTTATTGCCAGGAATTAATTCTCACGCTCAGGTTCAATATTCTCCGGGTATGTGTACAAAATGTTAATTATTCTGTATAATTTCTATTCAGCATTTGCGCAAATTATTCCTTTTTTTAATTGAATTGATTTCATAATAAATTTAGTATCGCTGGCAATTTATTAGGAGGTTTGATATTCAAGTCTGGAGGAAGCAACATGCAGCATGTAACATCCCTATCATTTCTACTTCTGGCTTATTCCAACTATATAAGTCACGCCAAGCACGTCATCCCGTGTGGCGCGACGTCGGCCTCCCCTTCACTTCTCAAAAGATTAGCCAGACGCCAGGTAACATAACCCTTTGCCCGTATGAAATAATGACACAACGGCTAGTAACAATGTGAGGATCACAGCATATATCTTTTTTTTGTCTATATCTACATGTTTCAGTTGTTATTCTTGGCCAACTGTCAATGAGTATGTAAATTTTGTCGGAAAAATCTATGTTACACGGGTGTACTAACATCCACCATTCATTTGGTATGAGAACCACATATTTGAATGGCTATGATCCATCGGGTGAAGCAGTGGACCCATGAAATTTCCTACTTGACCAAATTTAGTCTCTCTTTTTTTTGTTGAGACGAGGATTAAAATTTAAGTATTTTTTATGATAGTCGCAAATACTAGCATGGTTTAATAAAAAAAACATGTTAGAAGTGTAAAGATACTATGACAAATATTGTATCTTGGTTATAGTATCATCCATCTCCATTCGATAAACTAGCTCATTCCATGTCAGGTGGACTACATTCTAGGTGATAACCCATTGAGAATGTCTTACATGGTGGGCTACGGTCGACGGTACCCAGAGAGAATCCACCATCGAGCGAGCTCGTTGCCATCATTGGAAGCCCACCCTTCTCGCATCAGATGCAAAGACGGGACTCGATACTATTTGAGCCCAGCTCCGAACCCAAACTTATTGGTTGGTGCGGTTGTAGGCGGGCCTAATAGCTCAGACTACTTCCCAGACTCGAGACCTTTCTTTCAGGAGTCCGAGCCAACCACATACATCAATGCGCCTTTAGTGGGTCTGCTTGCTTACTTTTCAGTCCATCCTTGAATTTTCAGACCGATGAAGAAAGCAGAGTGGTGGGCAAATGTCACCCTCTTTACGTACTTTCTATGAAATCAAATAGTCTTAATTCTATATTTTTGTACGATGACATTATCTGAAAATTTGGGTCACTATGATTCGATTAGATATGCCTGTGCTTCTTATACCCCACCGAACTATATATATGTATATATATAGTTTATATATATAATTTCTCCTACCTATATTCACAATGCTTCCTAATATCCCGATAATGAGTAGCTGACATCTGGAATATGCACATCAATATTTCACCACAACTCAGATAGGATATTTCGACCCGAGTATAACGTACAACTTGACCAAAGATCATTCTACTTTTTCACGAGAGCACATTCCCACCTTTTCGCTCCAAGGATTCTCCCTAGATGGAAACCTCTGTCCAGTACCCTTGAACAAAAGATCATTCTACTTTTTCACGAGGTCACATTCCCACCTTTTCGCTCCAAGAGCACAGCCCATCGGATCAAGTGGTGTTTGGGGAAATTTTTGGATGAGTTGCAGCATAGATGGAACAATTCACATCAGCTTTCAAGTGTGAAAGAAGATGTTGCACATCTGGACGTAAATTTTCGGCTGCTCTTCCAATGAGAGCAAGGATTTCTGGTCGTGGTTTACTGTTCGCTTGTACAGGACCTCCTTGCCCGTCAAAATGAACAATATGATGCCTGAAGAAACATTGAACCATTTACAGATAAGCTCACCGCAGATAAATATACCACATGGTATTAAATTATTAAATGCCATTATAATTGAGAAAATATTGGCATACAAGAAGTCAATAATGTCTGCAATCTCCGGGGCTTCAATAGAAGCCGATTGCTGGGAGTTCCTCCCAAAGACATCAACCATGATGCTCAAAAGCAACGAGAGTGTCTGAAAGATGATGATATGAAATAATCAACATGGAGAAAATATAATCCAGAAATTAATTTTGTTCAACAAAAGTGGGTGAACATATTTCTCGCTACCTTACTGAAGAGGGTGTGAGCATTGACCACTCGAGGAAGCAATGGACTCATAATTCGGAAAGCTATTCTCAGAGCAGCGATGGATGTCAACGGTCGCAGATGCTTAATGATAAGATGTGTTCCCTCTAGCCATTCCAGGGGGAGGTTACTGAAGAAAGAGTGCAACAATGCCACAACATTGCCTACATGAAAACCGTCAAGTAAAAATGATCTGCATTCTAATATAAAAAACATAATGTAGAAAGGAAAGAAAACAATGAAGTTTACTCTTGGCAGGCGTAAGACAATGAGTCAACCACAGTAAACCAAAGCAGATTTAATGTACTGGATGCTACAACCATTAGAAATGTCCATTTTGATTAATTTTTTTTGTTTAAATTTAGATTACTCCACGTAAAGTCTACAGATTGTGTGTTGCACAAAAAGTCTAGCTTAAACTACTTTCAAGTAAGAAATCAAAACCATACTACTGAACTCTGGCAAAGTATTACAATCTTATTTCTAGTTGAGATAAATTGGGATGTAATTTACCCAAAGAAAAATAATAAAAAACCTCAGCCCTCAGGATGAATATTTCTACGCAACTGTTAACATTGTAGCAGAGTAGAGTAATAAGATGGATCGAAAATGACACAGGCCAGCAGTGGATAAAGTTGTGCAAACATTCAAATAAATTAGAGAAAATTAAAGAGATGAAATATCTCAGTGAATGATTTCCTCAAAAGATGCAGAAAAAGTGAAAAACTGGAGGAACATACCAATGGCCGTAGAAGTATTGTCCTGAGCAGCCCATGTTGGATCTAACAAAGCATAGCTGACAGCCGATTCTAGTTCACCAACCGACCTTTTCCCATCAGCAAGCCACCAGCTCTCTTTTATAACACGTGCCGCCTCCATATAGAGTTGAACATGAAACTCAGCGGGAAGCTGTGCTAAAAGAAGACCACATGCTTGGATCAACAAGCATGATAGTTGCTGGCATGTATATCCACTTCTCCAGACAAAGCTGGAGGAATTTATTCCTGAAACCAAAGGAGTCCTGGTTGCACCAAAGGAATCGCTGCTTCCGCCAGATGGAGATGTTGGCAAAACCGAACTTTGTCCAACTCCATTGGATAGAGCATGTAGTCCATTGCTACATTGAATCAGAGTCGGTTGTATGTGAACAACAATTTGCACAAGTGACGAGACAATTTGGGATGAATTTACAGGAAGAGAAAGGATTTCTATGACAGCCGTCTCGAGGATCAGCTGGGTATGTGTGCCAGGATCTTGGATTTGATAGAATGGTTTCTGGCCCTCAGGAGTAACTGTTGGGACTGGCTGTGCTGTGGCTTGAGGCTTATTATGTGGAGCTCTCACTGAACTGTTTGAGACATCTCTCGTTGGTCCATTTTTGGAGGAGTTGTTCAAAGGAGGAATAACATTATTCACTAAACCTAATAAAAGGGTGGCAAAGTAGTCCAGTGGTGGACAAATGGCTGCATTAGATGTATTAGACGAGTTAACGTGCTGAGGGAAGGACTCCGAAAAGGGAATCTGTAACAAATAAGAAGAAAACTCAAGTGAGAAAAGGAAAGGTTCCAGAGAAAATAAAAAAGAAGAGTCATCATTACCTTTTTCACATCTAAAACATTTAATATCCTAAGGACCAGTTTCCCTGAAAGATGACCATAGAAATAGCCAAGTATATCCCGCACAAATGTAAAATTCAATGGATAGTAATGAAGGAATGTTGAATAAACTTGTAACACTCTGTCAGCAGCATCAATAGCGTCATTTTCAATAAATCTGTAGATGACCAGAGGGATCACTGGGAGCAGACGTGCGGCGATATCATCAAAAAATGTTGGATACCTGGAGCAAACTTAGATGTGAGGACCAAATTGCATTAATTAAAAAAATGAAAATACAATTGGGTTGGGAAAATTACGAAGTTACAAATACTTAACATGGGAAACGAAACAAGTTACAACAAACTTTGCGCATGAGAAATAAGTCAATAACAAATACGGAACATTAATCTTTTAAAATCAAAAGTTTCTGCAAAGCAATATCTGTAACCACACATCATGAGTATAAGCCATTACCATAACACCTTTAGTTGCAACCGTACTGAAACTACCTGTCATTGTTGCATCACATGTCAACTTGTCAAAATTGCTGTCAATATTAGAGGTTTGCAATTATGCCACATACTCTCGTGATTCCAAACTTTAAATGGGGAGGAAAATATGACCTCCTGCATGCTTTGGGCATCGAGGGTGTTGCAAAATCACTTTATTTATGCTCATTCGTTAACATACTAGACCATTTTGCTAACAAATGTCCAACAATCTCCGGTCAATTTGATCTAGACTGGGATTTTCCGTCCATGATCAACTTAGTGTTATAAAACTGAACACTGGGAAAAAAGGACTCAAAGTGCATCAGCCAAAATTCTACAAGTGCGTTAAATCAAGGATCTGTTTAAACTTTAAACTTCACTTAGATTACTAAACAACATTCAAGTACACAAACTATTTTAACAGCATTTTCAATAAATCTCATGGTTTAAAAACTTACCTTTCCTTCCATGATAGATGATTTCCCAGGGCCTTCTGCAACTCAGTTCGCTTGAAAGTTCCAGAAAAAAGCCAATGCTCTGGGGGACCATGATTCATAAGATACAGTTTCACTCTTTGTTGCAGCTCCTTACTGTCAAGCAGGTTAATCTACAAGGAAAATAACCAAACAAAAATATCAACTGAATTTAAATACTGTGTCATCTCTGCAATTCATCTGATTTCAATCGAGAACTTGAAACATTGAATCACATGAATTCAAGTAAATTTTAGACAAACCGGCTTCGGATAAACATCTTTTTTTTCAAAAATTACTTAAAAACATTCCACTGCTCACCAGTAATGGACTACAGAATAAATTTTGTTCTTACAATAACTCATAAAAGTTAAAAATAATACTAATTAAAAGAAGATTTACTATATACTTTGAGAGGATCACACAATGAACCAGATTTCCTCACACATTTTCTTCAACCATAAGTAGCGGCCAGTCTATGGCCTCGGATAGAAGAAAATAAAAGTTCCTATAGCATCGTTAATATTAACAGAATGAATAAGATATCGAACACCTTGCTACAAAGAGACATACCACAACACTCAACGAACCTGCTTTCTCACATTAAATGAAATATCAACGAGAAAATATGGATGCAACTACATCCCATTCAAGTTGGACAATAGATAACACCAATTATTCCAATACCGCTACAGGCTTCTGAAACAACTGCTGTTTTCAAAGACAACTATTCAGCATTACACAAAACAACAGAAAGAAAGTGTTTCGCTTTAGTCGATGAGTTATAGGCCATTATGATGAATCAACTGATGGAAGAGCATTGAAAATTAATAAATTGAAAAGGCTTAATAATAGAACATACCACGATTCTCAAAGCATGGGGGTCATCATCACGGTCGATTAATGCTAATAGTAAAATGTCCAAAGGTAGGAGTTCATGGGTCCAGATGAAGAAGGAAAGATTAGTGCATGCTTTCAGCATAAGATCCTGAATTGCAAAAATGGGAACTTTGAGCTCACAATATTTGGTCTGCAATTTAGCTACTTATATAACCACCTCAAACGAACAGAATTGAAGAACGGTAATATGACTCGAATACAAATAACGAGAATAAATAAAACAGAGAAAAATTTCAAGAGTATTTATATTAATGGTTTTGGTAAGAAAATGGAAGTAATTACAATTAAAAATCACTCCAGCGATGGAGAATGACCCCAAATTTATTCCCTTTGTTAACACTCCCCCCACCCCCACACACACACAAAAAGAAAAAAATTAATAATAAAACACATGCAAATATCCCATCCTTTTTACCCCTCATGGATCCTCCTGGATAAAGTTTTAGTATATAAGGTTTTGAAAAATTAGGGATACCTCGTCAGTGTGTTGACCGATTCTTTAAAGCCCCTTATCTACAGTATAAGATTAAAAAATGAAATACAAGCTATGGCAACTCAAGGAGAATACACCTGCAAGGAACGTCCACGCTGCAGTTCCAAGCTAAAATGATGCAGTAGAACATCCACCATTGTGTATATGTTAGCAGTCACTTCTTCAGGTGAAAACTCCCTCAAGACACGACCCTAATCATCAAGGGACACGCGAGTGAACTCAACCAAATGAATGAGAGAGATGTTACAAAACTCCTTTCCCAACAAAATTGATGAAAGAATATCAATCTTCGTAAATTAGGTTACTTACAAGATGCAAACTGTTAATGCTCTCGGGGTGGCCATACATTAGAATCCATGCACCAGCACAAAGATATTGGCGGTGTTGAGGAAAACTGTGATTAATATAAGTCGTGACATAACTTGGATCAGCAGATGTTGAAAGAAGCTGTGTGCATTGGTTAATCACAGTTGTCTCTGCCTGTCAATAGCCATCAACATTTTAAAACGAGGTATTGGTGTCCAAACTGTATAAAATATTCAGGAGTAGTATGTTTGCCATATCTAGCAAGTGATTTAAAACTTCAACGCAGAGTAACATTTGGGAAGTTCATACACTTGAGGAAATTGAATGATTCAAGGATATATTTTCTAGTAACCAAGATTACAAATATTCACTATAGCGTGAATCAAGGAGAACAAGAGTTCGAGATAATTTGTAAAAGCAAAGGCTATTTTTTACCAAGAACTATTTTCGTTTACCTGCTGCCATAGCTGAATGGCCAAGCCCTTTTTATCTACCCGTCCAGCCAAGGCATCACGTAAAATAGAAGGAAAATAGCGAAGGGTCTTCTCCGACCATGCATGTTGACTTGTGGCAAGTATCTGTTCCAACATCGTTTGGAGGTATACCAGGTGCTCTACCTCTGGAATGCCACGAGTTTTGATGATGATAGCAAGGTTAATTACTGTTATCCGGTTTAAAGTTTCAGTGAAGTCAGTTGGACCCTGGAACAGGTACATTGGTGGGGCTGGAGATCAGTGTCATTATACCAAACAAATTTAAAAGATATACCATCTAAAGATTGTTTGCCCACCTTCCCTTCCCTCTTCACAAAGAAAAATTCCCTCATTGATGATATAAGATTCATGCATAAATTTTCTGCCAGCCTAAAAATACGATGATCTCCACGTTTGCCCTTCAATGTAGCCACCATTTTGGTGATATCATACATCAGACTTTTGCTCTTCCCTTGGTACCTTGAATAGAAAATATACAAATATTTGCTACTGAAATTTGATTGCATAAGAGAATTGATAATGCCAAAACTAAACCAATACATTAACATCAAGCAATTCAAGATCCTCCCTAGTTTGGGTTCAAATCTATCGAGCCACTGTTCAACTCTATTGGTATGTCGTTCGTTGTCGAAGGGTTGTTTCCCACTAGAAGCACACTCAACCATCGGGTTCACGTGAAATCCTCTCTGATGCCAATTTTGGCTCAGAGGAAGGGATGTTTAAACAAAATAATTAAAAACTCAATTGAGAAATAGTATGAATCTAAATTGAATGTTTGATACTAAGCCTAGTTTTATACCAAGTAGGACACCAAAAATCCTAATAGAATACTAATACTAATCCTAATATGGTAAAAATCCGGAGATTCCTGATATAACTAAAATACTAAGCAATTAAACTAAAAGTTATCATTATTGTTGCATCATTATTGTTTACCAATACTTCATATGGTAGACTCAAGAACAAGGAAATCAAGGTATAAAGCCTCTAATTCACTTCGTTCTTAGGACTCTAGTCAATATCTCATGTGATCTATAAACAAGGGAAGATTATAAATAGTTATCTTCGGATTTGATTTATCATTAGTAGTTGATATAGAGTAGATTTTGTATCTATATGCAGTCGAAATGAAAATAAAAAATTAATGAAAAATTTTCTCAATAAACATATTTCTAAATTATTGAAAGATTCTCTGTAACAGACCTCAGTCCAACCATTGAGGCCACAGGTTGAAATGGGAGAAAATCTAACAAGAAAAAGAACCACCACCGATTTTGAGGATTTTTCCAATCCATGGTCCCATGACAAGATCCAAAACTCAAGATCGTTGCGAGAATGTGACATAGAGGACACAATTTCATGAATCATACCATATATAAAATTACATGGAAAAACGAGAAAAAGACATTGAATTCCGTGTCAATTTTCATAAGCCATGTTCGGTGTTCCCGTGTTCTTGTTGAACACCTAAAGTGTTCCACTAGGACACATTCAACATGAATACAGCATGCCTTAGTTTATCAACTCTCTTGACCTCCAGTAGTGTATACTGTATAAGTTTGATGAACCAAAAAAATCTTCTGACTAATAGAACACTCAATACTTCACCTGTAAACTGATAGCAACCGGTAGTTCAGAAGTTCAAACACCAAGATAGAAGCAGCAGGTTTACTGAATGAGGTTTGATTCCTCTGGGCCAGAAGCTGCAATTGAAATTCTAAATTCAATGACAGAGTCGAGCAAGTATAATAAAATTGTGAGAAATCAAAGTAGGAAAAGACAGAAATCAATCATATATACAATGTTTTCACATGTTAATACAAGGAAAAAGTAATCAAACATATACAAATCAAACTTCTTTAACCAGAATTCATACGAAACCTCACTATGAAACCAAGGCATCTAAACACGCCTATCTTTCCAAAACATCTTTTGTTATTCATCCCTACAACCAGCTTCTTGCTTACTATATTCCATTTTATTTACAGTATGTGCAGAATGCGAAAAAGCGGCCGCAAACACCATAGTTGCTGTCTCAAAATGAAAAGCTATGGAAAAACAAAACAAGCAAAGAAAATGAATTTTATTGCTCTCCTCATGGCCGTGTCACGAGGGTTACCATAGGACAGATTGGGCACATAATCTAATACAAGCACCACAGAGGTATATATAACTTTTTTTCTGTAGGTGAAACACAAATTGAACACGAAGTTCTGCCCCACAAACAAAATGACTCCGCCAAGCAAATAACAACAGGATGTAGTAAAGCAGTGATGCAATAGACAGTTATTAAAGTGGAACATTCGATACGGGAAATTAAGATTTTTGTACTTTGACATACTCCTCTGCTAATCAGTAGTGGGATCAGAAATCTTCCCTTGAACATCTAGGAAATATGCCCCACGATGAGACAATACCTTCAGACCATAATATAAGACAACTCATCAAAAGAATACATCATGTATCATTTAGAACAATTTGGAAGGTTCACTAGGCTATTTGGACTTAACCAAACGGCTAGTGATGCAGAAAATGCTGCAGATCTTCATGATCTAGGTTTTGGAAAAGACTTGCAATAATTATATCACAATCTTCCCTCAAAGTTCAAATGGCCTTGTATTATTATCTTCTTCTTCTCGTTCTGTTTTCAGCCTTTTGCCCTTATTGCCCAATTTTCCTCCTCAGTTCTACAAACAACTAAAGACACTTCAACTCATTGCAGCGGTTATGTTCAGTACTAACTGCCGAAATAGAAGCTCCATCATCCTACTACGTCTGATAGACCGCATTGGGAGCTCTATCGCTGATAGACTGTTATAGTTTTTCATTGTCTATCTCACCGCTCGTCAATTTTTTTCCTTCGTCTTCTTTTCTAAGTTAATTTACAGGGTGATAGATTCTACGTTAAATGTGACTTGACCAAAATCTTATAATGTTCCTAGATAGTTGCTTTTGAATTAGGATAGAATTTAGGTCTTAAATACACTCAACAAATCCTAAGGTCATTTTCATGAGGTGTCATACATAAAATTCTTGTTATAGATTTTCCTTGCAAAGCAGTTATTCACGACTGGAGACTGAGGATCCCTATAGGATAAATTTTACTGTCCATATACTTGATACAATAGTTCAGACTCTTAAAATTGAGGTCTTCTGATCATCAAATTTATACCCAAGTTTTCCTAATAATCAAGTTCCTAGAACACATTGTTTCTCTGTGCACCTGCTTTCAATAGCATTCAATATCTATACAGAAAAAAAATTATCGACAAAATAGCATTTGTCTTGCACTTCTTTTTTTATTTGGAAATTCATTCATCTTATTTACTTTCTGAGGCTAACTTTATTCAGAACAATTACGAGACACCGCAAAATCATAATTTCACTGTAATAAGTACAAGGTTTTCAGCATACGTCCAATATAAAAAAAGACTACGGTGAAATATCATGTGTAAATCATGTTCCCCAACTAGTAATGAAAATCATTAAAGACGGTACAAACTAATATATTGAACCATCAGATATTCCTAAATTGGAAGAGTAGAAATTTTAATGAATAAAATTGCATCAAGCACACAAAACCGTGGTATCATACACACATGAATGGCATCAAACAAGAAGATATCTAGATCAAGGTATCATCATAAACTAAAACTAGTATAACATGGTGACTATATCTTAATTCATTCTCACCTGGGGATACGTTTTTTTGTCATTTATTTTAATGTCAACATTAAAAAGGAAACAATAAACCTTGTGCCATAGTTGAAAAGGGGTCATCATTTAAGAGACAATATAAAGGCTAGTATTCAGTAAGTGGAATGACTTTGATTGGAATTTATAAAGCAATGGCAAATTGGAAAGCACAACTTTTGAGAACATAAAAAAAACTTACGGTCAAGAGTGAACGGAATAAAGCATGGGGAGCAACGAGAAGCACTCTAACATATGTTTCAACCATTGCAATGCTTGGCACGATCTGTTTCAAAATGCATCATAGTCAAAATAAATGTCATACACAATTTACTCATCAACAAAAGGGTGATTATCACAAGGAAAATCATGACCAGCTTCTTATGAAAGTAGGACCAGCATCACAGCAATGACAAGTGACAACAATAAGGTTCCATTAATATGCAATCCACATAATTAACTCATTTGCTGAAAATACAAGTACAGTATTCTCCAGCAATCTTGCTGACGTTGACATATTCATATTTTTTTTCTTTATCCAGTGTTATATCTTGTTACTGTAAGGGTGTATCTGATGCATGTGGGTAAATGTGTGGGGGAACTCATGAATTTGCATGTGATTGAGATTAAAAAAAAAAGTACAGCAATAATTTACCTGCCCAGAAAACATAGATTCTTCCATCTGATATACAAGTTTCAAACATAAATTTATGGAAAAGCCAGATATTAATGACATAGGCACTGGGCTAACTTCCTGCATCACCATCAGTCTCTCATTTGACTGTAGATTTGGTCCAGATATTACCTCTGTTACTCCAGCAGAGGTTAACCAATTCATCACAGTTTCACAAGCAGGTTGTGCCATGGTATAAGAGACAACCCAAAACATCCCAATCGATCTTTCATCCATATTCATGTAGTCCATGATCCGTTCACCTAGTTTTAAAGGGAAAGTGAAAAGATTTGAGAAATAATAAATTTCAAACTATAAAATTTTATGCCCTTCGTGTGGGCAATATGGAACCTACCAAAGGTTGAGCCAAAATATGTTTTCTAAGTGGCACAAACAATAAGAATCGAGGGATCCCCATAATTCTTATACCAACAAACTCAAACTCGCCTTCATTACTATATAAACTCCTAGTGGCCTTCGTATAGTCACTGCCCTTTATCATCACTATGTCATCAAGTCTTCTAACATTTGCTACAGTTCCCTATTTCTGCCATTTCGAGTAGCAATTGCAGCACCATTAACGGCCTTGTGACTCAAAAAAAAAAACCAGCATATTCAGCTTCATTTTCTCAACTGCTTGGGAACAAAATCTACAGTCTTTCATATAATTCTAACAGCAATGAAATGACATCAATTTTGGAGTTGTGGAGCTTGGCCAAGAAGTGTGTCAACCTACGCGGTATGTGGCATAACCTGAGCTCCAATCCCAGCATTTATGGTAAATTATTCTTAAATTAATGGCTACCTAACTATAGATCATGGATCCATACCTTTGTTTAGTTGCCTCCACCATTCATCTATTTGCTTCCCCTTTTGCAGCTGCTCATTGTTCAAATATTCTCTGGTAGATGTGTTTAATGTCCAAATACGTAAATTCTGGCAACTGCTAATGAAATCCAGTAAGATACTTTGGGGGTTATTGGGGTCAGAGCTTCTATCTTCTTTATGAAATGAAAGGATTTTTCTGGTTGTCTCCACCTACCAGCAGATTGAAATAAAAAGTCAAAACTATAACAGATTAAATTAATTAGAAATAGACAGCTATTCTAGCGGTTAGGAATCAAAGATTATACATAAATGGCTGTTCGAGTGTCCAAGTGTAAAAAACTAGTGATAATATATGAAGAAAACGTGAAATGAGATTGAACTGTACAACCATAAAACCTCTTTTATTCAAAAGGTAAAAGATTGGAATGAAAAAGAAAATATGATAAGCAGAGGAAGTCTGTGTTCAAAGCGTTCATTACTAGCTCAACCCTTATAATTTTAGCAAGCAACCACGTAAAACCTCTGTTATTCAAAAGGTAAAAGATTGGTATGAAAAAGAAAATATGATAAGCACAGGAACACAAGAAAGCGACCTTTCTAGAGTCTGTGTTCAAAGCGTTCATTACTAGCTCAACCCTTATAATTTGAGCAAGCAACCACGTAACATGATTTGTCCTGAGAATATGTTGATCACCATCTTGAAGCCGCGAAACCAACTTGTCCACAAAATCAACAAAATCAATGCATCCATGTTTCATGAGAAAAAAGAAAACATCTGAAAATATAAGCCACTCCTGCCAACAATTCATCTCTGCAGATTCATAGACAAAAAAACGTTACTAGAAACACAAAAGTGTCAGCTGATAGACAAATTATTTTGAGCTTTCCAAAAGGTAAGGTTATAGATAATGTAAGGTTATAGATAATTTTCTTGGGACAAATAATATAGCAACAGAGGGTGAACTACAATGCGAGGAAGCATATACAAATTCTCGACTAGGAATAAGCATCTAGCTTTATCGCAGAAGTATTTTCACGCATCACAAGGGATTATAACCCTTCAACAGTGCAAAAAACTTGTCCTGTTGGCAGCCAAAGCTCATTTGTCAGCTATGAACACAACCTAGGCTTTGCTCTAGGAAACCAATTGAGAGGGAGATACAGAGAGTGCCAAAACCCTTAACCGAGGATAACTAATTAATCAACATATATCATTCCGAGAAGGTTTTTGACAAAATAATAGATGTCATCCAGACAAAATGATAGATGCCATCCAGATAAATAAATTTAATAAAACTGCATAAAGTTATGAACGGATGACTGGATGCTGATAAAAATGAAATCGGTGCAACGGTCATTTCGGGAGATTATAGAAAGGACTTCGGTTTTTTGATAATTTATGTTACCTTAAAACTTGAAATGGAGATACGGGAGAGTAGAAGACAAGTTATAAATGCATTATTGCAATAATTTCTCTTTCAAAAAATTACTAAATTTGTGATAGTTCACAACAGTGAGCGAAAGATTTGGTAATTGAGGTTGAGCCATCTATTACTGAGGAAGTTGAGGCATTATCGTAGTCATTCCCTACTTGACTTTAAAATATGAATAATGAGGATTTGGTTTGGTTTCCAAGAAATGGAGCCCCAAGCACTCTCTAATTAGAATATTTTACAATATCCATCCATTATACCAAGACAAGTGAATTTATAATTATCGTTGTAAGAAGTGATATGCTTGAAGAACAGATGAAAGGAAGCACAGTACAAAATTGAAAATTTTCAGAAATGTTGCCTGAATTCGTCAGCTTCAGTAATTCAACGATCCTATCAATTGTTGCTTCGCTAATCATTTCAGAAGTAAAAACTGCACCAGGCGTAGGCCCCTGTGATTGATTCCTGTGACAAGGTGCCAAAAGCAACACTCGCCTCCACCAATCAGGAGATGGAGTGTTGCGAAAAGCATGCCTCAAACATCTAAGGGCTCGATCCCAGTCAAGACTTCCTCTCCTGATGGATGCTGCAAGTTCCTATGCTCCAAAATAAATAAAATCAAATGAAGTAACAAGCATTTAGGAAATCTGGTTCTATATTATTCTGCTTAGCTAAATTAATCGTTCAATAGGAAATCGACAAATCCATTTGCTTGTTGGCTTCTCTAACAGACATACTTTTACATTTCAAAAAAGGGAAGGCCGTACAAATTAGACATCAAACTCTAGGATTACATCACACAAAAGAGTCTCACAAAGGCTGAAGGTAGATATCTTCATGCCATATTGATGTAATTGATTGAGACCGCAATACACCATCATAACAGAAGATGGAACTTTGATGAATAAATGTCGAATTGATCTTTAATGCACACAACTATGAATTGCTTGGTAAAAACAAGTGGTGCAGTTTTAAAATTAATACAAACTTTAATACAATTGAGGTCTTGCAATTTTGTTGCAAGTAAGCTGCACAATTGTCCAAGTAAAAATTAGATTGTTAACAGAATAAATTGTGCTGATTCACAAGGAGATTGGTTTAAATGTCACTATAATAGACATCATTGTCACAAATTCAAGTGAAACATGTTAATTACAGGAAATGGTATTACCTCTCCATGCAAAGGTTCTCCAAGAACACTTGGATATGTAATCGGTGAATATCTCATGTTAGTCACTGGTTCGCCAGATACATTAGTAGTGGCCTGAAGCAGAAGTCGAGGAGTTCCAAAAGTAGGGCAGTGAAGATGTTGGTCTAACATCTGCATGTGTGTTGCCATCATATCTCTCCTCCTATGAATCTCCAGAATAAGCGTAAACAATGCCTCATCATCTGGTATATTCTCAATAAACTGTAAGCCACTACGTATTAGTTCATAAAAGGGCACACGACATCTATTATCCTCAACCAACAGCCAAATCACGTCTAGACAGCTGTGTAACCATTCAATTAGGGCTTTGTCAGGTTTCCATAATCTTGCAGAATCAAATTCATCGAGCCCCGGTTGTTTTTGATCCCAGTTAACAAGCCAATTCAAGATGTGATAAAAAATATCTGCATGCGTGACAGGTCTTAGATTAGAGTCAAGACCGATCAAAACTATTTTGCAGGACAATTGTCGTAGACTGCTTATAGCATTTTCTCGAATCGATAGATTTGCTCTTGCTGACTTTTGGCTAGTGTAAGTACCATCATTTGACTTTATGGGAGATATTGTGGCACCAGATGATGGCTCAGCTGCCGACTGGGATGGGGAACCAATACCAAGAATCGAAGGCAATGGAGATACAGGATTTGATGGTGGAAAATTCGTGATATTAGGAACTGTATTTGAAGGTGGCAAGGTCCCTGGATGTGATGAAGCAGCAGAAGTAACAGCTGCCACTGTTTGACTTCCCTGACCAACGGACATCTCTGCAGAAGAAACTGAAGAGAGAAGACATGGCAAGAACGTATCCCAGTTTATGTATCCTATTTCACACAAACCGTGTAGTGCAAAGAGCAGAAACTCTGCCCTTGGGGCATGACTACAACATTGGATAACTAGAGATATTAGGACAGATTCAGTCACAGCACGTACTTGTTCCTGGTCCTGAAAAAAGATTCACAGGATTCAAAATCAAAAAATTTATGTGATCAATCAACCAAACGACATCACAACATTAACAACAGTTTAAAAGTTTCATGGCTCACTGGGAACTGGCTCTGTAGTTTCTCAAAATCAAAGAGAAATTGTTCGTTAGGAGGAGGAAGTTCTCTGTTGATTGCAGTGATGCGCTTCTGTGTCTTGTTCCTGTAATTTACTTCTGCTGAGATCGATAACAAAGGAACTTTTGCAAAAAACAGAATGATGACAGAAGGTACCACTCCCCCAAAAACAGGTCATTTCACACCGATCAGATACGCAAGTAAATGGCATTTGCAATCCCAACCCAGTCATCCAGGTGAATAAAAATTCGTTTAAAAATCAACATATTTTTTAAACCAGAAACAAAGCCAAGGCATTTCCAAAGGCAATCCCAGTTAAGGTACATAAAACTTGTTTCAATCAGATACAGTCACCATTTAAATAGCACTCGAATGCGAAAAGAAAAAATATATTTACAAGTGATCACAATCATTATTATAGCCGGTGTTCTAAAAGACGTCGCCTAGGACTGCAACGCCCACCACCCCAATTTTTGGATCCACCTAGACGGCCGCCTAATATAATATATAGAATTATAAATTTTTAAAAAAAATAGTCAAATGTATTTTTAAATCAATTTGTATCGGTTTAAGAGGAGGATATGTCGTTGATTTTTAGTTTGAATCCAATATATAGAAATAGGAAGATGAACAAAGAAAATTAGATATTTAGTCAAAAATAAATCCCCTCTACGCTGGCTAGGCAGTGAGTGACCGTCCGACTACCAACTACCGCCTGCCATGTTTACAGAAAAATGGCCATCACAAGATTTCTATTTAGAAAATGTCAAGTTTGCATTCCATGTCTCAAACCCAATTTAATGCCATAGTACGAAAGCCATCATATACAGCTTCCTACAGCAATCAACAAAACAAAGACATAATTAAAAAATACTTGTTAACTTACGGAGGTTCTCCCACTGATTCATCCGATTTCTGCCCTGAACTTCTCTGCAAAAAAATCGACAAAAAAAAAAACTCAAATCAAATCAAATGAACGGCAGTGAATAAACTACTCAGTCGTAGAATATCTTCACTACAGTTTATCAAGCTACCACGCCTAAGTAGAGATTGAAGAGGTCTAGTATGGCGGGGCGGGCCGGGTGGAATTGGTGGGCCCGAGAAGACGAAGACGAAGAGACCCGCGGTTGATGTTGCTGGAGCTGGGTGCCGGCGGCGTTCTGCTGCTCCATTTCGTATATGGGCTGGGTCGATTGGCCCGGTGTTGGAGCCCGCAACATTTTGGTACCTTCAAACGAAACTTTTAAAAACGCAGTCTGGCACCGCTTTGTCGCTCGGACCGTATAATTAAGGAAATTTAAGTATGAATGATGAGAAAAATTGAATTTGTAGATAAATATTTTATATTGATAATATGTACGATAAAATGATTCTCCTTCTTTGTTTCGTCTCTAAGTAATATTATCTTTTATTGTGTATTGTGATTTGTGAGTTTACGTGGTAAATAGTTGTTCAATTCATAGTTGCTACGGAGAAAAAGAAGTTAAAAAGAAGAAAATCAAGTCGATCAAAACATGAGCTCAAGAGACTAAAAGAAAATTGGTTATCTCGTCGAACTCTAAAAATGATGGGAGAAGATCCACCTGACTCAAGTGTTTAGTGTGGCCAAGAAGGTGGCTGAGCCTAAGCCGAAGGCTGAGAAGCCAAAGTAAAAATTCAAATTGATAAAATACTGTGTTCTTATCTCCAGTCTGATTGGAGTGAAGATAATCGAAAGAGAGGAAGCGGATACTGTCCAGGCTGCCAATCATCAACCTCGGGCCATGGGGAAGCAAATCTTTATCGAGCTTGTTAACTGCCATCCATCAACATTGCCTTATAGAGATTTGATGAAATTTCGAATGAAAGAATGAGCATGTTTAATACTTGAGTGGATTATTGAACCATTGTTCATTTTGACAGAATCATAAAGAAAAAAGAGCTCAAGGTCGTGGCTGAACTTGAGCAGAAAATTCTGAATGGGCCGAGACTGAATTGATTTCTGAAGCCTTGCAGCGACGGGACTTCATTGAGATGGATCTAAGGGAGAGAGTGTTACGCCAAATCATCAGACAACAATGCGAAAATTTTGATGCACACCGCCCAACACCTCGAGATGATGTTGCAGTCATTAGTCAGCTTGAAATGGATGCATTGTCCATTTCCATGGCTGTCAAGAGGCGGAAATATGAACTTTCTATAGCATAAGAATAAGATTTTAAACAGATTTTGAACAATAAGGAAATCAAGCTGGCGACCGGCCAAATACTGAACAGACTCAAGCCAGAGTCCCGCCAACTCTAGCCGCTGAGAAATCATCTGAGGAAGATCTACAGACTTAAGCCGCTCCAACTCTCATCCAGGCAGAGCCTACAATTCTGACTTCTGAATCGGTTGCTGATCTAGTACCATCATCTCCTCAACCTTCCACGGAAAATCAAACTGGTGAATTTCTAGATATGCCACTTATAAGCACGAATTATATAGCGTTTTAGGAACTTTATTTTGTCATATTCGTGCTTATCTGGCGTTTTTATTCCGAGTTTTTTGCGCTTTATTCGTTCTATTGTTGCTATTTGTAGGTTTGACCGAAAGATGGTTAAAGCCAACGAAAGGGAAAGAAAGTCAAGCTGCGCAACGTCATGTCAGAAATACCCGGAAAAATAGGAAAATAACAAAAAGAAGTATCTGGACCCCTACACGGACCCCGTGTAAGGGTCCGTGCCTTAGAAGCCGAGGGAAGATTTTGATAGATTCTACACTGACCCCGAGACGGACCTCTACACGGGGTCCATGTCCAGTGTTTCCGAGAATTAGTTAGTACACAGACTACACGAACCCCTTTCCTGATGTATGCACGGGGTCCATATACATGATATCGGATTCAGATTTGCGAAGATCTTGTGGAGATTGGAGGAGGAAATAAAAAGGTAAAACCTAAGACTTTTGGGAGGGACTTTTTCCAGACGAGAAGAAATGGAGACTTTCATAATTTGTTGACGGCGACAGCTTGGGAGAAACAAGAGAAAACTGCACACTTCACACGCAAGATCCGCGCACCATCGCTGAGATTTTCTCCTTTCTTGTTTTCTTATTTTCATTCATGAATTCGAACATTAGATTTTATTCTAGTTTTGAATTTATAGAGTAGTTTTTTGTGATCGGGACCACGATAGGAACAAACTTTTGATCTTGTTCATTCACTGGATTATTTGATTTACGAATTAATTTATGTTATTGATTATAAAAAAAAAGAAGATAAAAAAATAAAAAATATATAAAAAAAGAATAAATAAATGTAAACATATGTTATGATAACTGAGGAAGAAGATGTCCAATTTTAAGCTGAGTTGCAAGTTACGATTGATTACTCACAAGATCAAACGGCTAAGGCTCAAGCTTCACATGTCTCCAGCCAGGCACCGAACCGACATAAGAGATTCGTGAGGATATTCTTGTGCAATTCTAACCGGTGGGAAACTTGTCATTCATATGGCTTCCAAACTCATCCTAATCCTCTCGATATACAAGAATGTCCCTTCAACATCTCATGGCGACCAAGTTTTTGAGCCTGATGAAGAATGTGATGAAGACTCTATGCCACAACAAGTGATGAATCAGTTGCAAGATGTCTCCAAGTCCATCAACAATTTGGATATCAAGCATTTTCCACATTCTATGACATTTGATAACTTCAAGTCACATATTCTCAAGGATATAAGTTTCATTGGGAAATTCTTCAACAATCTAAATTCTGACCAGCTTACATGGATGTGAGGCTCGATCATCTTCAGACTACTCTTGGTAGCCAATTACAAGAAATTCTTGAATTTATGCAGCGTGGTAATACCGAAAAAGTGGAAACACAGTACAAGAAGCTGAATGAATAAGAAGAAGGACAGAGAGAGCCAAATATGAAGAGGACAAGAAAGCTGAAGAGATGAGAAGGAATGAAGAGGAAGACAGAACAAGGAGAGGTAGTGACAGTGGCAGTGGCGGTTCAACTCTTAGAAGATAGATTTATTTTAAGGGATAATAGGTTTTAATTTTTCATGCACATGTAATAATATCATTTCATTTACTCAATAAAATACAGCTTCTTTAAATTGTCTCTGCTTAACTGTTTGTATGTAACAATTGTATTTTGTCTTCGAGCTTGGTTTTTTAATCACCAACAAGTGATTTTTTTAAAATTTAAAATACCATAAGTTTTGGTAATGACAAAAACAACATCTAGCTATTTCAAGTTCACGTTATTCTCATGTAATTACAAGACTCAAGCTGCTGGACAAATCAAGATGTTCATATTCTATCAAAAACTAAAGTTGCAGACATTATCAGAAGATCATTACTTGTATCTATTTATAACCAGATCGATCTATCGTAGAAATGCTCAAGTTTTGACCGTTCAGCTGTAACCAATCAAATATTAATAGATCAATATGAATACAACAACTCAATTTGTTCACTGGATATGGGAAAAAGCATCAAGCACGGTGTCCTACCAACTCCCGACATAAATGTTAAGAGCCAATTAACTTTTCAGAAGTCAAAAGAACAGAAGCCGTAAAAAGCAAATGAACGTTAAATGAGTTTTAATGCAGCGTACGATGAAGAGAAGTTGACAATACCAATATGTGAGGATAAAGTAAAGATGATCATTGATAAAGTTTTCTGACTGTTGGAAGGCTTCGAGTATAAATATGCATATTTAGAACTTCATATAAAAAAAGAGAGAAATTAACAAGTTTCAAGCTTCCATAATCTGCCATATACAATATTTCAAGCATACTTATTCTTTCTAAGATATCAAGTTGTTCACCTAGTACATACTTATTTATTCATATCGGATCATTGTTGATCAACTTGTGTAAACCTATCAAATATAGTCGTCCAAAGCTAACCGTTGAAAAATTTGTTGTCTTTGGTGAATCGAGAGTTCTTAAACAAGTCCAAAACTATTTTGTTGAGATATTACTTAGAGTTTTAACTTAGGCAGTGTGATAAGTCTTAGTCGAAATGGGTTTGTACAAGGGTTTTATCAATCAAATATTTTACTGAGTTCGTTCTTAAGTGGAAGAAAGTGTGACGTATAAGTTTTTTCTCCAGATATCCATATAACTTGTTTACTTAAATTATACACTTACTTCGGTATTTATTTATCTAATTATTGTGTTGATTGATTGTATGCGTTGAATATATTATGCATATATAACTAGTCTAATCGGACTATTTTAGTATTTAAACTATTTTTAGTAATCTAGTTAAACCTAATCATTTTTTCTAAAAAAAAATTGGCAATTAATAACTATAAATACAACCAAAATTTTAAAAAATATTTTGAAAGACTATTTCGACCTCAACACAAATATATACTAATATGTGTTTGTATTGTATGTACTATTGTGCTGACTCAAAAGGCCAAAGTACATGCATCAACTCTCATCTCTTCTTTCTCAAATCTGCTGACTATAATATGCTTGCTTAGCGTTTAAGCAAGTGTTTATTGGAGTTTTAATTGTTTTTGCTGCCCAAACTTTTTGAGTTTTTTGACATCGAATGATCATATGTTTTTAAAAATTCGATTCGAACTTGAAATTCAATATTTTATTAAGTTCGAATCTAATCTATACAAATAATATGATATTTGAGCTCAGATCGAACTTATGCACATCTTTATTAAAACTTGAAATTTAATATTTTATTAAGTTCGCATTCAGCTATCACAAGTAATATGATATTTGAGACCGAATCGGCTTATGTACGCCTCTATTCCATACAATTAATAAAATGATGACGATGATGATAATCAAATTAGACAAAAATTTGTGTGAGACGGTCTCACGGGTCGTATTTGTGAGACGGATCTCTTATTTGGGTCACCCATGAAAAAGTATTACTTTTTATGCTAAGAGTATTACTTTTTATTGTGAATATGGGTAGGATTGACCCGTCTCACAGATTATGATCCGTGAGACGGTCTCACATGAGACTCACTCATCAAATTATTATTAAGAACTAATCCATTATTTCCATTAATCGTGTGCGCATCACAGTGACAATTCTTTGGATTAAATAATAAATATATATATTAAAAAATATGATTAATAAAACAACTTATGACTCCAATTAATGCACATCATAAAATAAAACAATTCATACATTATCATTGGTTATCATTATCATACAACATATTAATCAAAACAGAACTTTGGAATTTTAAAAATTATTTCAAATTCGGAGCATAACTTTGTCTATATGTTCGCCTTGACCATATAAAACATTTCATGCACCCCAAAGCAAAAGAGACCATCAAGGCAAGTTGACAGACGTTCTTCTCCCAGCGCCAAACCAGCCAGCCATTTCATCCTCGTTATCATCACCACCAGATTCAAGATATTCACTTCTTCCATGAAAGATGTAAGAATTAAATCTGTTAGTATCGTCTCCTGCAGCTCGAAATGTATCTCCGATCTTATCACCCACTTTCATTCTCCATAATTCTTGCTTTCGGATATCCCGGGACATTTCACTCTTACCTCCAACTACAGGGAAGTCCATAATACCCGGCTCCTCATTCCATGAGCTTAAGCTACTCTGATCTTGATCGTCATTCTTGACAAATTCATAGGACTTATTATGACACTTGTTGTCCTTAGTTTGGTTTTTTTGTCCAAACCAAGGATGTGTTAGATGATTCTTTACCGTATTGCTAAAATGTTCAGATGCGGTAACGGTAGCATTAGATGTGATTGGTCTCTTATGATCGCATTTCAGGCATATCATATTTCTCCGGAAATTGATATAATTACATCTGCAAATACTCATTATTTGGAAGTGCATCACAAGCATATAAAACTTCGATAAAAAATATTAGTGATAAATTTGCTTATGTTGATTTTGAAGAGACAAAAAGGAACATAAAACTCTTACGATTCACATTCCCACTCCCCAGGATTGAGTTGCCGCTTTGAAGGCTTCTCATGACACATCAAACACCTAGTATTTCTTGCGAAGTTCAAGAACTTACATCTGCAGAAAGTTAACCTTCTGAGAACAAATATAACGAAGGCAGACTACCAGTTCAAATCTAGACGATAGTGAAAAACACAAGTAAACTAGATTCCGAAAAATCATTACTTATCACATAGCCAGTCTCCCTTCTTTAATGGAAGATACTCCATCTCCTCCGCTATTTTTGCCAGTCTTTCTCGTGACAAGCTGTCGCATCGCAAGCACTTGAAATTTTGGGTGAGATTAACGGACTCACATCTATAAAATAGCAGATTATATTTTTTCAATTTTACAAACTGTAAGAAAACTATGGGATTTATAAATAGATGCCCAGAAGAGTGATGACATTACTTTGGGCAAATCCAACTGTCTTGCTTTGTAGGAGATTGAACTTGATTCCTTTCTACGCCATCTCCATTTTCTATCATTGGTTTAAAATCGCGTTCCTCGATACTTATTACGTCCACCATCTCTTTCAGCAAGATCCTGACTGATTCTTCAATCTTTTTATTTAAGCATGGATTGTTCTCCACTGAATTGACTAGGGGAGCAAGACTGTACGTCAACAAGAGGCGCATTACATCGACGGTCCTAACACCTTCATCTTCATTAGCCTTTACATATGCCCTATCGCAATCTCCCCTTAAAATGCAGGAGCTGCAGACCTACTAAAAACGAATGCCATAAAAAATACTACTGATCAAAATACTAACTCTGAGTCAAATGCACAATTAAGACATACATTTTCTTCAGTTGCTTCCTACATAAGCTCGTAGGCGCTTTCCTGAGTTGACTACTTTTCTATCTGTGCTTGGACATCCAGTCCCAGCAATCTCTAGAATACTTTCCCGGGACAAGTATCTGAGAAAACAAGCATTTGTCAGTTGTAAACAGCATAGAAAAATATTTCAAGGGGGTGATAAAATTTTGTTGAGAGATTGTATAATACTTAAAATGGATTTGTAGTGTAACATGGAACTAAACTAGCTTTGGCAATAAAATCTAGGGGTCCAGAGAATAAATTATGCCTCGGAAGAAATATGTAGATACTTTAAGGAAACAAATTCAAACAGTCCATGAGTAGGATACAAAAGGTGGTTCCCAGTGGCAAATTCGCAGCCATTATTTTCAAGATTTCAGTTACCTTCTCTTTAGGGAAGAACCAAATATCTGAGTAAATAATTAATAATAACAGCTTACACGAGGTCAAATATTTTTCATATTGTCCCAAATATCAAACATTCAATCTTCTTGCAGTTACTCTGTTACACAAACAAGATTTTTTTACTCGGACTCGTGGGGAAGAATCAGCACCTTATAAGTTGATGCTGATCACGAGCGAAATTCAAGCAAGCACTCCTGATCGAATTCGCCTCCTTGCTTCCCAGCTCTCCATTTCTGGCAAAAGGGTTTGCAGTCGCATCAAAATACCCCTTTTTCAACAACTCGTTCATTAAACTAATCCATTCACGCCACGGGTGTGAAATCTGGACATTGGTTAGAACCGCACTCTTTTCCGGCGGAAAAGAAGCAGAACCGAACGATGTGTCTGAATAACGCAGTTCTTGAGCTTCATCTTGGATGATCTGGTTTGCCGGGCTGGTGATCGGAGGTTTCCCGGAGACGTGCTTGTGGAGATGGGAAACTGGTGAATGAAATCTAGGGTTTTGGAATTGGGCCTTGAATGATTTGACGTAGAAACGAGCTTTGAACATCACTGAGAATACCGAGCTACGGTGTTTTGCGATCGTCTGTTACAAATATAAACAAGCACATGAATACTCATCATTAATAAATCAAGTTTATTTATAAATAACTTTTTAAAATTTTAAATTATTATTTAGATAAAAATAATATAATTATACTGTATATGTGATTTGTTGAGATAACATGTGAATTTTTAAAATAGATTAGATATTATAGTGAGTGGGTCTCATATGAGACGTGTCAGCCCTACTCATATTCATAATAAAAGTAATAATCTTAGCATAAAAAAATAATATTTTTTCATGGATAATCCAAATAAAAGTAATAAACAAGTTTTGCCTATTACAGTTATGAATAGATTATATATCGTAAAAACTAATTCGTGTCACAAAATCCAAAGTTAAAAGTTTTCATATTTGAATGATAATTATAAAATTATTGACGACGAAGTATTACAAATTTGGATAAAACTTGGTATGTTTTTTTATCCCTAGTGTGTAAACAATACCACTCCAACTTGGTTGATCTGAGACGGAAAACAAAAAAAAAATTGAGTTCGGGTTGCGATTATGCTCGATTTTCGGACGCGGCCGAGATTCATGAAATTGCAGCGGCGGAAAACAATTTTGGCTCGTAATGAAAGATGGAAGAGCGTGGTTCGATTTCAGCAGATAATCCATTGGCATCCAGATACTTGTTATTATTTATGCTAGTGATCGAAATTTGTACCAACTAGCATAGTGGAAATGTTTGTCAAAGTAGTTGTCCTAGAACAATGGGTCCGGTAAAACATACTTCGTATTCGAGTACAAACAAATCAAATTGAATCAAATATTAATAAAATTTAAAATTTGAATTCGACTCTTATGTATATTCGAGTTTGATTTGAAACTGGAATACTTAAATTTTTTTATTCGAGTTAGGTTCGAAATGTTAAAAACTATCCGTCAACTATTCAAATTATTGTTCGGACATTAAGGGTTGGTTAGAAGCTTGAAATGTATATATATCAGTTTAGATTAGAAGTTATTTTCCCTCGGTAGTGTGAGAACATCTTTGTTCAGTTCTCATACACAAACTCTCTCAACCAGTCAAATATATTCTTGTAAAAAGACGTTAAACTCGTGTATGTAGTGTTTGACACATAGACATTAAAGAAGTGTTGGCTGGAAGGTGTTGATGTAAGTCCTAGCTGAGTGGGTTTATACAAAGTATTGTATAAATCAAAGTCTGTTTCGACTTGGGTTAAGGAAAATGCAGATTGAGTTACGAATTTAGCAATCCATTTCAAAACAGGTCAAAATAAGTTTTTTTTTTTTTTTTTTGGGTTACGAGTTGGGGCAAGTTTGTCCGCCACCTTTTTTTATACAAATTAATTTTTGTCAATTATTAAATAATTATTTCTCAATTCTATTTTATTTTTATGTGGTTGTGTAAAATCTGGGAGACTATATTATGTATATGTAATGAGATTTATATACGTGATTAAGCAAAACGTGGTTTTGACACTAATAATTTCAAAACTAAAATAGATGTGATGAGTAATAAATTATTTGAAAAGCAAATATTATAATAAAAACTAGGCAAAAACTTGTGTGAGACGGTCTCACGGGTCATATTTTGTGAGACGGATCTTTATTTGGATCATCCATGAAAAAGTATTACTTTTTATGCTAAGAGTATTACTTTTTATTGTGAATATGGGTAGGGTTGACCCGTCTCACAGATTGTGATTCGTGAGACGGTCTCATGAGACCTACTCTAAAAACTATATTTTGTTATTGGTGGGAAAGGTTTTAAAAAGATATGACATTTTAAAAATTAAATAAATTTAACAATTATCCTTTATCATATTTAATACAAAATAGATTTATATGTGTGTTGAGTTCTTAAAAATATTTTTTTTTTAAATATATGAAAGATTCGTCCATCTAACCCGTAACCCATGGTGAGTTGATCTACCTAACCACAACCCATGGTGGGGTTGGGTGAGATTTTCCAAACCCGCAAAACAACGGTCCACCCGCCCTTCTTGATGATGGGCTAAAGTGGGTCGGACTGGCCCGTTTTTAGATATTTAATGAAATATGTTTCTTCAGCATTTAATACAGATTTTTCATGGCTTAGCGGATTTACCGGTTTTCTTAAAAAAAAGACAAAACATTAGTTTATTTGTCTTTCATGCTATTATCCCAAAAGTGCCAACTGTTTTGTTGGTAATAATATAATGTTAGATCCAATTTTCTAACATTGGTTTAGGAGTGAGCTTCATGTGAGACCGTCTCGCGGATCTTAATCTGTGAGACGGGTCAACCCTACTCATAGTCACAATAAAATGTAATACTCTTAGCACAAAAAATAATATTTTTTCATAGGATGACTCAAATAAGAGACCCGTCTCACAAATACGACCAGTGAGACCGTCTCACACAAGTTTTTGCCTTGATTTAGATCGCATGAGCCACACATACCTAAATTAAAATTGAAACATTTTATCCGATATATCATATCGCTATCAAATTAATATTTCATCGATTCATACCGTCACCCTATCAACATGTTGGTCTTCTATTTTAACTTATGATTCTCATGAATTGCTAATTACTAGTTATATCTATTTTTTTTAAAAAAAAAAAAACACCACATAAAAAATATCTATTTTTTGAGTTAAATTCGTTTTGAAACACTAACCATTAGTAAATATATAATATATTTAAAATTTATATTATGATAATTATAGTCTATATAATAATCACTATAACGATGTACAATAGCATTACAATTTTACAAATAAATTATAAATTCATTTGTAAAAAAATATATACTGAATCAACTACTTTTTTTATTCATATATAAGCTTCAATAATTTAACATGCTTTAAATTAACCCTGGACGTTATTGTTGTATTTATAGTGCATTGTGTATTATATAATAAATAATTTAGTACATGAATGTAAATTTATATGTTTTTTAATATTTTATATTTAGATATATTTAAATTGATTTTTATAAGTTTATAGAAATTATATTTGACCATGAGATAACAATACGCAGTTTTTTGAAATTTAATATAAATACATGTATGTAATAAATGTTTACTTTTCACAATAAATTTTATTTTTATAATATGTGTTGGTTTAAAAGTAGACAAGAAATTATAAAATTGCGACAACATATGATAAAATTTAAGGATTTGTATTGACATATAAATTATTAAAATAAATTTATTACCAACTACGTGAATTAAAGCAAAATTTGCTAAAATTGAAAGCTCCCACCACAAAATAAATGACTTGACATGTGAATGAATCTTTTGTCCATTTAGACACACCATAGGACCACGTAAGAACCATATTTTATGAATGAAAATATTCTATATTATATTTTACTAAATCTACTTAATGGTTTTTTTTATTCTAAAAATTATTTATAACACAATTACGTGAATTCTATGTATATCTTTGGCTAATGTTATTTAAATTTTATTATAAGTTCATGATGATTTTACTCATAAAATGAGGTACATTCAACATAATTTGAAATGCAAATGATGTCAATTGATTTTTGGATTAAAGTATTCTTATTTTGTAAGATAAGAACACACACATATATATATACACATTTTTTATATGTTGCACACTAATTGTGAGCATCTATATAAACGAAATTGATGTTTCGTTCACATATTAGATGTGATGAAATATATGACGAATACAGTGTCACTTCTCTATGGAATGTGACGAATGACGTGACACCTCATGGACGGGTACTGTGGATGGATTGGTGTGTACTTGTATCGAGATTCATATAAATGTTGTAGTAAATCACAAAAAATATGAAATTCGACCAAAATACAAATATTATTCAATGCATTTTTATTGATAATTTTTTTTTTTTTGCAAGACTTCTCAATTTTCTTAAAATAATTACATGTGAATTTAAAGATATTTGAAGATATAAACTTCATTTATCTTCTGCATTGATTATATAAATTTTTTATCATTTAAAATTTGAATTTATTTTTTATATCAATTTCAAATATAATTTATGAATTTTATGTTTTCAATTTCTTTTACTCAAGTTGAAATTGGTCTCCATTGAAAAATTAAATAATTTTTAAAATTTTCGTCATTATATCATTTCGTTTAATATTTGCGTTGATTTTGTGTTACTTTAATATTTTAATTGTTAATATAAACAGTATAAATAATTTAGTACGACGTCACGTTAAGGCAATAAATTTTCAAACAGAATAAGAAAATGAATCCCATGTTTGTGTCATATGTGAGGTAAATCATTCAAAAATTCATTGAATGTTTGAACTCTGATTAATTCGTTGATATTTTTTACGATCTATTCGTGTATTGAAACAATGAAGATTTAAAATGTATCTTCCATGATAAAGAGGTTATTATTATTTTTCATGATCAAGAGATTATTTTTTTTTCATACATTTTATTTTTATAATTATAGTGATATTGTTGAGGTACAAAAATTGTCTCTGTTAGCAGAGCGATCTAACTACGACGCTTGAGTTGATATACAGTTTAAAAGATTTGAGTTACAATGTTACCCGTAAATATAGCTTTTGGTAAAATGACAAATGCCCGGTCCTACAATTAATATCAAAGCTTAGGTCATTAGTTCGATTCTCATTGATTGCAATGAGTGGAAGAGATATTGTTGATGTGAAATAATTGTCTTTGTTGGGTAGAACGACCGAACCATGACGATTGAACTGTATATAGTTTAAACTATTTGAGTTGTACCGTTACCACTATCTATAGTTTTTGGTAAAACAGCAAACGTTCAACCCTACGTAAATTATTAGATTTTCTTTATATTTTAGGGTTCAACACATACATGACACAATCAAACGTCCGATCATGGAAACAATGAAACATATTCTCAAATAATGTCATATATTTTCAAAAAAAAAAATGTCATCGTGGAATAAAATATCATGAAGTAAAAGACAACAAACACATATTAATATTTGTCATTAAGAATCATATATGCAAGGTCTTTGGTGATATTAGATATTTAAATATTTAAATTTAAAGACAAAAAAATACCAGTGACATATAGGAATTAGTGATAAAATAATAATAATTTAAATTATTTACTTTTATATATTTAATTTCACTATTCTCTATCATATTAAATCAAATATAATTTTTAATATAATATTACGGTTTTCGAATTTTTTTAAAAAAGTCATCCTGATTTTTTGGTATGTTAATTGCCTGTAAATTGTTATTGTTATTATTATGTATGTTAAGTTAGAACTTTAATATAAATATTTTTTAACATATCCTAAAAATAATTAAAATTTTAACCAAAATTTATTCACCTAATAAATTACAAATATTTTGATTTTTTCAATAATATTTATTTATTTTTAAAACATTTCATAAATAAAATAATATATGATTTAAAATATTTTTTATTATTTTATTAATAACAATTCCAATCAAACAATATAAAAACTAAATATTGATATCCTCATTTGACCTAACATTAATGTTTAAAATTTAAATTTATTCAAAAACTAAAAGATACTAATTTTAATAATTAATGACCTAACATAACATACGTGGGGATCATATGGATGAATTACCACTTAAACAAAAAAAAAAAAAACACATAAATGTGTGTGTGTGTGTATAAATATCTGGCTCTACTAACTGCATGACGTGGACGATCCAGTGTGGCAGATTCGGTACAGATATTTTCCCAGCTAAAATATCTATCCTACGAGGAACAATGCTTTGCCTTCTTCTTTGACCTCCAATTTGCATGAAACTACCAAAAAACCCATGCCTTTCAATAAATATCTCGCGCATATTTTCCTTTACCGGATTTATATAAATAGACAAGTAACGCTGCGTTTGGTTGGAGGATAAGGTGGGTTGTTTGGTAGAATTTTTATTTAATTAAGTCAATCGTTCTTATGAATGATTATGTTATATAACTGTGATAAAATAATCACTATTCACCCTATATGATTATTTATCCTATTCTTTTTTTTTGACGGCATCTTATTCTTAATCCATCATATTTTTTCAATTTTACCCTCTCCTAAATACAAACTCACCACCACTTCCTTCCATCGACCATCGCCCGATGCCGCCTCCCGCCGACGCCGCTGTCGACCACCACCTTCGACTGCTACCGACCACCCCCTCCTTCTGTCGACCGACCGGTGCTGCCGCCGCATCAGACCACCTCCACCTCCTGTCGGCCGCCAGCCGTCGCCGCCGCCGCCTTCGGCCGGCCGACTGCTTCCCCGCCGTCAATCACACCGTCGGCCGACCACCACCGCCGCAAAAGTGGAAGGAAAATTTTGTTAATTCATCAAAAGATTATTAATTATCCAATTCTTAACCATCATACCAAACATAATATTATTTTATCATTATCTATTTCAATCATTTTTTTTATCATTTCTCTTTTAATAATTTCATAATTTTATCCTCCAACCAAACGTATCCTAAAACTTAAAAAAACCAAACAAATAATCACATGACATAAGACGATACATAAAGAAAATGTAAACATGATGACAAAGAAAATCGAAAAATAAATAGATTTATCCAACCTTTGATTTTAATTTCTAAGAAATAATTTTTATTTTCCAAAATAAAATAATATAACCACATAGTTTATTTTTAAGGGAATCGGAAAAGTGTGAAATCAGGTGAACTCATGACCAAAATTGGAACTATAAATTAGTATTACATGTTATGATCTTGTAGTTATTACACATTTAATTAACTAATTAAACAAGTTGATCTATATAAATTCAATTTAAACCTAATTTTTATTTCAATTTTAAAAAAGGTAAAAATTTGTGTGAGACGGTCTCACGGGTCGTATTCGTGAGACGGATCTCTTATTTGGGCTATCCATGAAAAAATATTATTTTTTATTGTGAATATGAGTAGGGCTGATCCGTCTTACATATTAAGATCCGTGAAACGGTCTCACATAAGACTCACTCATTAAAAAAATCAAAATCATGATATTATTTTATAAACAATCAATTTCTTGTATACGAGAAAACTATATTTTATTAATCAGATCGAGTTTAAGATCCGTGCACGATGAGATTGCTATTTGTTTGAACAAGGTGAGGCAATTTCACGTGGAGCTAAATTATGTTAGGCGGATGGTATGGTTTTCGTTCAAAATACTAAATCGATGGCATTTCCGTAATTTCAATTCCTTCTCGTCCAATTCCCTAACGTCCCCGAAAGATATCTCCCGTCACACTCAACACAGTATATATATTCATGTGTGACACATGTATGCATATAGGAGCAGGAATTTGGAGTGGTGAGGCAGATATGGGGATGGAGGAAAGCCAAGAGGAAGAGGAGGAGTTGTTTCGCATGAGCTGCGGGAAGCGGCTAAAATTCGATGGCGGAATGGAGAAGGATGAGGTGGACCTGGCGTCGCGCATCGGGGAAGATCGAGTGTTCTACGCGCCGGCGGCGCTTCCGACGTCGATCGTTGTGTCGGATGCGATGGAACCGGATTTTCCTATCATTTACGTCAACACTGTCTTTGAATTCTCCACCGGATTTCGTGCGCACGAAGTCCTTGGTCGCAACTGGTAATTTCCATTAACAGTTTGTGCGAATATGCTTGCTATTTTTTTATTTATTTTTTGCAGAATTTCCTTGATTTGATTTTTTCTATAGCTTCCGTGCCATAAATTTAATTTGTTTTGAGCTTCTGTGCTAAAACAATTTACGAATATCCTCTTAACTGACTGGTTAATTATTTATTTATTTTTGGTATGAAGTGGTGGTGGCAGGTAGATTTTTGCTGTTTATTTTCTTCTTCTTTTAAATTTTGAGTGGCAATTTGTGAAGATCTAGGAAATTCCTTGGTCCTCTATTTAGTCCCTGTGTTAGTGCTATCAGTTAATTCTTGACGATAGATCCTCATGCCCACTCCCCTACTCGGTGGCAAGGAAAATTCCAACTATGAAAATTCATTTAGAAATTATCTGCTTCATCTCCATTGAGATTGTTTCGAGAAGTATGTTTTGCGGATTTATTTTGTCTTGTGGGTTTCAAATAATCAAGCTTGGAAAATGAAGCATGCCATATGTACACGTGTGTTTTTTACTGGGTTCTTTGTCTGCTAATTTTATTGAGCAAGTGCTCATTTGTGTATCTGCTACATTTCATTTTAAGCAGTTGGCTTAACGGTGTTTTAATACGGGAGGAAAAAGCAAAAGGTGTTTTTAAATGAACGCTATATGGTCCCTAGAATGAGTACCTCTACCTTTGCATGGATGAATCATGTCTTGTCCGTGGTGGCGTATATGTCTTTTCTCGTCCATAAACAGACTGCCTAAAGACTTGACAATCTCAGTATCACCCACAAGTCCTTTACACTCCCTATATTTGCTTCTGGAAAAAATCAAAGGACGAAGATGTCAGTATATGGAGACTATATGCGGGCAATTGCATCTATTGGTAATACTAATTTTGGGATCGAAACACGATTGCTAACACGTTACCATCTTAACGTGAAAGAAATTTGACAAACTGTATCTATTTACAGTGTCAATCATGTAACCGAGTGTAAATTATTTGAGATGGGATCAGGAAGTCATAGGTTTGGCCCATAGGATCATTGACCTGGTCGAATGAGACTTGAAGTGCACAGTTTGTGAAAATCCTCAGAAATCAACACCAAGTTTGTTTCAAAACAATACGTGGGTACTGATTTGTCAAAATGGAGATCTGATTGAGATCCAATGGGCATTGAGGTGTTTTTTATTGGAGTAATCTAATGGTTTGTGGTTAATGATATATGGTCATTACTACCCTGCATTATACAGGAGCTCTATGTGGCAACATCTGCTGTTAGCCGTTCTTATTAGACATAACTGTTTGCACTACTTTGACCGACATAATCCAAGGAAATAATTAGTTTGAGGGATCAACTGTGGAACAGCTGAAGAATTAGCAGATGTCTCATTGCTTGTGGCCTTTAGGGGAATCCACCCACACATGGATTTTCGAGGCGAGACAATTATTGGGCAACACATAGTAAGTTGTTACTGATGGAATGACTAGAGCTCAAAATGAAGGTTAGTGTGCTAATATCTATTGTTGATCATTTCATGTCAAGGCGTTCAATGCAGTAGATCTTCTTTTCATTTGGTATAGTAATGTGTCAGCACTAAAACTAGCAACCGTCAATCAAATACTATTCTTAGGATCTTTGTACCCGTGAAATATACGAGCTAGAACGGACTTATGGGTTATGTTGTTCTGTTTAGCGAGTGTCTATTCATGGTGCTGCTGGAATTGGAAAAGCTATTCATGAATTGGCTTGTTTAGCATGCCTTATGTGATTTGGGTTTATATTAGATTTTTATTCAAATAGAGCATCATGGATATAGAGGAGTCATCTAGTTGGTTTTATTTAGTTTAGGGACTAATGCTACTTGATGATAATGATGAATTCATTTCTGTTACTAATGGTGTTTTTCCGATAGCTCTTATTTGAGAGGTGATATTCTTGCTGTTGATCAATTATGTGTTGGTATGCCCTTGCCCAAGTGCATGCAAGCAAATGCTACTTTAATAGATACTTATTGATTGAAAATTAAAGAATATATGACGTGCATTAAATTCTTCAGCCGGTTCCTGCAATTCAGAGACCCGCATGCCAATAGGCGTCATCCTTTGGTGGATCCTGTTGTGGTTTCTGAGATCAGAAGATGTATCGAGGAAGGCATTGAATTTCAAGGCGAGCTCCTTAACTTCAGGAAAGATGGTACTCCCTTGGTGAACATGCTAAGACTTATTCCGATTCATAGTGATGACGGCATGGTTACCCATGTTATAGGCGTCCAAATATTTACTGAAGCCAAACTAGATCTGAACAATGTATCGTATCCAGTTTTCAAAGAAACTTGTCAACAGGATAGCCACAAGTCAAGTGAGCCCTTTTACCAGGGCGGACAGTTACAATACACCCATCATCTGGAAATGTGTGGAATCCTACAACTATCAGATGAAGTGCTAGCTCAAAATATTTTGTGCCGCTTAACGCCTAGGGATGTTGCATCGATTGGATCAGTCTGCAGAAGGATTCGGCTATTAACAAAGAACGAGCATGTGAGGAAAATGGTATGCCAAAATGCATGGGGAAGAGACGTAACTGGTGCACTGGAATTGATGACTAAGAGATTAGGATGGGGACGTTTGGCTAGGGAATTGACAACTCTTGAAGCAGTTCGTTGGAAGAAGTTGACAGTTGGTGGGGCAGTTGAGCCTTCACGTTGCAATTTCAGTGCATGTGCTGCTGGAAATAGGCTGGTCTTGTTTGGAGGTGAAGGAGTCAATATGCAGCCGATGGATGACACATTTGTCCTTAACCTTGATGCAACAAACCCAGAGTGGCGTCGTGTGATTGTTAAATCTTCTCCTCCAGGACGCTGGGGTCACACACTCTCGTGCTTGAATGGTTCCTGGTTGGTGTTGTTTGGTGGGTGTGGTAGTCAAGGATTGCTGAATGATGTTTTTGTTCTTGACTTAGACGCCAAACATCCAACATGGAGAGAAGTGTTTGGTGGAACACCTCCTCTCCCTAGATCTTGGCATAGTTCTTGTACTCTGGGGGGCTCAAAGCTAGTCGTGTCTGGTGGGTGCACCGATGCCGGGGTCCTCCTCAGTGACACGTTTTTGTTGGATCTCAACATGGACAAACCTACATGGAAAGAAATTCCCAGTCCCTGGACTCCACCATCTAGATTAGGCCATTCACTTTCGGTTTATGGGAAAACGAAAATCTTGATGTTCGGCGGTCTTGCTAAGAGTGGTCACCTGCAGTTGAGATCAGGGGAAGCCTATACAATGGATATGGACGACGAAAAGCCACAATGGAGGCAGCTCGAGTGTTTTGGTGGCCAAAACGCGGTTATTCCACCTCCCAGACTCGATCACGTTGCAGTGACGTTGCCTTGTGGGAGGATCATAGTTTTTGGTGGTTCAATATCTGGGCTTCACTCTCCGTCTCAGCTCTTTCTGTTGGATCCCGCTGAAGAAAAACCATCCTGGAGGATAGTGAATGCAGCCGGGAAGCCACCTAAGTTCGCTTGGGGTCATAGCACGTGTATAGTCGGGGGAACTCGGGTTCTTGTTCTGGGTGGACACACTGGAGAAGAATGGATACTAAGTGAATTGCATGAGTTGTGCTTAGCATCTCATCAAGATTTTAATCCTTGAAGTTGGAGCCCCTATTTTTCAACATAATGTTGCTTTCCTTGAATTTGCGGTGTCTTGTTTTCTAATTGTGTGCATATTTTTTTTAAATATTTATGTTAAAATGACTCTTGGTCATGTTATATTTGTGTTATTAAAGATATGTTAATAATATTCTCCTAGATTTTTGAATGGCCAAATTTATGTATCTTGCACCAACATGAAACTATGAGTCAAAAAATTATATAATTATTTTAATTATTCATATAAAAAAATCATCTATGACTTTCTTAATTTTAACAATATAATATTTAAGAATCTGAATAAAAAAAATTAATATTTAAGAATCTAATAAATTGATCTAATTTACATTTTTAGGAGGCTAGAATGAATTTAAACAATTTATTCATGTGAAAAATTTACCCATTAAAAAATCATGACAAAAACTTGTGTAAGACGATTTCACGGATCGTATTTTGTGAGACAGATATCTTATTTGGGTCATTCATAAAAAAATTATTTTTTATGTTAAGAGTATTACTTTTTATTGTGAATATTGGTAAGATTGACCGTCTCACAGATAAAGCTTCGTAAGATCGTCTCACAAGAGAGCAACTCAAAAATCAATGCATTAATATATGTAATAAATTTAAGATGTCATATATTTATAAAGCTTATAGAAACGATCGAACAAGATAAATAGTTTACACTTGCACTAAAAATTTCAACTCCTTCTACGGTAAACAAAAACAATATATCTTAAATATTTCGTTTTTCGTTCCTTGAAAACATATATATACTAGTCTCGGACATACACACTTTGAGTGAACATTATATGTATATAATGAAAAAAAGTATTACAATGTTTTTATATATAATTAATTTAATTTGAATGAAAAAATAACATACATTTAAAAAGACGTGTTTGAGTGAACATACACACTTTGAGTGAACATTATATGTATTACAATATTTTTATATATAATTGTATTATTTAAATAGTTGTTTAAACAATAGAGAAAATGTAACGTAGAGAGAAAATTAAAGAAAACAAAGGTAAGAAGTAAAATAGATTTTTGTGAAAGTGTGTTTATTTTGTTTGACGGTTTCATCTATCATTTTCCATGATGCCGATCAAGTCAATTAATACTTAAACCGAAAAGTAATATTTTAAACATAAAAATTAATAACTTTTCATGAACTTGATCATGATCCGTCTCATAAAATTGACTCGTGAGACTGTGCAACATGATTTTTTGGGTTTATGATATTTTTTTAAAAAAACTTCACCAACACACCAATAAGGAGTTCAAATTTAGTATTAACAATATATTTATATATTTATACATGTGTTTAAGTTTGTTTCAAGGAACAATAGATCGTTTCGAACAATTTGTGCAATTTTCCAATGACATATAAAAGTAGTAAATTAAAAACTCTAATTTTATGCAAATTTTTAAAAAAATGATTGAACACGGGAACGTAATAAAATTAGTTACATTGAGTAATAAAAGTAACTAAATGATTGAACACGGGAATGTAAATGATTAAAAAAATGATTGAACACGGGAACGCAAATTTCCAAAGCCATTTTATCCTAAAAAGGTTTTGCAAATTTTTTACATTGAGTAATAAAATTAGTCATGTTTGGATGGTTTAACAAAATGCCAACTAAAATTAAGAGAATGATTGATTACTGAATTTTAAAAAGATGATTGATTTGAGAATCCTATCGAATCATAAATAAATTAGTCAGACTTCTATTACAAACATTCCCTGGAATTTGTCAGTTTACTCCAAGTCAAGGATCAGAGCTCAGCTGAATTGTCAGATAAATTTTTCCGTATTTTAATAGTCTTTGATTTCCGTTAGAATGTAGAATTCCGTAAGCGTTAATCTCAGTGTACTATTGTCAGAAATGACAATGAAATGAAAAATGATGTGACCGATAACTACTCTATTCGGAACGGATATCAAATTTGATTTTATCGGCCATTTGGTCAAAGTTTAGAGGAAGATATCACTTCGTCTATCCCTCTAGCATCTTTGAAAAAGTTCAAGTATTCTCAATCTTTCAAGAACTCAACTGATAAAAGTTTTCAAGCACATACTTGATTGTTTTAATATGATCATTAAGGATATTTGTGCTTAGTATTTTATTTCTGAATCACTTGTAATATGACAATAAATGTGCATATTAGTTTTGTTGAGTGTATTAAGATTTTCAGCTAGGAAATGTGGTAAGTCTTGCTGAAATGAGCAGTAACAAATTGTTGTAATTGTCAGTTTTTAAGTGAAATCTTTCCGCAACGAAGAAAGGGTGACGTAGGATTATTGAACTCTCCGAACATCTAGAAACAATCTCGTACTACTTACATTACAGTTAGAATTTTCTTGTTCAATATTTGTTAGCCTAACCCCTCTTATCTTAATCCATTTTTTGTGTTCAAAACTTATCAGTGACAAATTAATCTCTTATTGATACCCATCTGACAAGAGTTTCATTTCAGTATTTCTAACCCAATAGAATATTTTCAAAATTTGTTGAAATTATTTATTCATCTTCTCTAAATCAATCTCCGATCCTAACAAGTGTATCAGAGTGAGTTAATTATCATCTCTGAACATTAAAATCTAATGACCTCCTTCACTAAAATTCTCATGTTCTCCAAAGAGGACTTTGATGATTGAAAATCAGTATGCAAGCTTATTTAACTGCACAAGATGTTGATATGTGGTACGTAATCACAGACAGAGCAATGAAGATCATGAAAGCAAACTGTTGGAACATTTCATAATCGCAATCTTGATTTTGATGGTAACAAAACTTGTTATTTTGTTTCTAATTATTTACTTTAGTGCGAAGGTAGCTGAAACTGATCAGGCTTCGAACTGATCAGTTAAGCAAGGTAAAACTGAAGCTATCGAGATGTTAACTGAAAACACCAACCGATCGACCAAACTGAATCAGTTCAACAGACCTAATAAAGAACATTTCAACTGATTGTCCAGCTGATAGGTGGTTCAACAGAAGACCTTCAAAATCCCGGTCAGCTGATGAAGAGTTCAACTGATGAAGAACCCAGCTGATCAGTTCAACTGAAAGAGTAAAATTAGTTCAACCGACAATTCAACTGATTTCACTAGCCCAACAGAAGATCAGTTCAGATAACTAATTAGGAACATCAGTTAGGAACCATTCAGTTGCAGATCAAGACAATCTTATTGAAACGTCTGCTATTCGTTTCCTTAAAACGTGTTAGAATTTTTTTTTCCAAACCTCACTTAGCATTCGGTCGAACCATAAAATATTTTTGACATCATTTTAAAGTAATTCAATCGACTAACATTTGAAAACCAAAGAAAATAGTTCATACTATAACATCTCAAAAACCACTCATAATTAATTACAAGTCATAAAAATATTCTTAACATAACTTAGAATTATAAATAATAACTAGTGCGAAAAACTAGCGTCGGTCGTCGGGTTATGCCACCTTCAGTCCAGCAAAGTCAACTATCAAGACCTCCATTAACATTTTATCATAATAACCTGCATCAATCACACCTAGTGAGTCTAAAGACTCAACACACCATAATCTTGATAACAAGTAATACGTATATCGCATCTAACAATGAAAAATACTTGTACTTAAAATATCGTTTTCATGAAGATGCATAAACTTAATGCATAACATTTTCATAATTCCTTTTCATAAACATATTCAAATCATCCTCAACATATTCATATTCATATTATCATCAACATATACGTATTCATTTTTCCTTTCGTTGAATTCAAATCGTTAATTGTGACTTTCGTGTTCATCTACGTCTACGTCTACGTGTTGGGCGATGGATCCATCTACATGTAACCACAGTACTGGACGGTGAGGACACCAACAACACTCTCACCGGTCAACTGGGCCTTAGCCCTACGTATTAACATATCATCGTATACTTATACATATTCATATCCGTGTCCAAGGAAACACGATCGTCGGGCTCTCACAAAGACCATAACCCTCACGAAATTTTCAACATATCATCGTATTAGTTACAATTAGTTCAATTCCTTCAACGTTTCATATTATCATCACTTTATAAAATTTAAACATGCATGTAACGTTTTTTTTAAACCAAGCATGCGACATTTCTTTTAAATGTCAAGATTAAATCATAAAAATCCATAAACGTTTAAAAATCATAATTTAACATATTAAAACCATAAACATCCATAAAATTTTTAAAATAAACATTTTAACGTATTAAAAATCCGTAAACATTTAAAATAAACGTTATTAATATTTAAAAATCATAAAAAGCCGTAAACATTTTAAAATCCACATTTTAACATCATAAAAATTTAAGTCACAAACATTTAAAATAAATGTTTTAGCATATTAAATCATAAGACGTTAAATATATTAACATCTTAAAAATCCATAAACATTTAAAATTGACATATTAACATACAAAAATTCATAAACATCCATAGTCATTGAAAATAATCATATTAGCATATAAAACAGTATTCAGGACACTGCCATGACGTTTACTAATTTCTAAGTATAAAAAGACAGTTTTACCCCTGGACGTAAAATTTCATGTTTTTGACATTATCTTAATTCCATTGACTCTAACATGTCCCAAATAATTATTTAAGCCTACATGAATTTTCTCATATTTTTATTTAGCTTAAATCGAGAACTTTTAAATTAATCTTTAAATGTAACGTATTAATGCGTTTTAATCCCGAATTAAACCAAATCTTAATATAAAATTCTCAAATTTAAAAATCTAACTTATAATAATTATTTAAGCTTAAATATAATTTTTCATAATTTTATACAGTTTAAAACTAGGCGTTTCAATTAACTCGTTAATTAATGTTTCGTGCGGCGATTAATTCCCGAATAAATCCAAAACTCGTTTTTGATCCCAAACTTTTAACATAACATTTTTATGATTTATTCTACCATTCCAAGTCATTATCCACACCCGTGGACCCATGAAATCAATTTTAGTTATTAAAATCTCGTTTTTGACACATCGACGAACACACCGAGCCATCTCCCAATTTACTCGAGCCACGCCCGAGCCACCTTGAACCAAAACCTAGCCACCCACCTAGGGACCCTCTTGACCAAGCCCAACCCAAAGAACCAGCCCTAGCCCGCTCAAAAACTTCCTGGAACTCGACCCAATATTTTGCTGTGTTGTATGTGTGCTTCCTTGTATGTCTAGTACTCCTAACCCAACTATGACTCTCCCAGCCGAGCCACCACCAAGCCCACACGACCCTAACCTTCTCTGACCACGCCCAGACCAGCCCACACCATAGAACCGAAGCTGCGAACACCTGGACTCAAGGACTGCAAAATGCGCGTTTGCTGCCATCCTCACGTTTCCTTGTTCTCTCGAGCCACCAGCTAGCCAACCCACACCAGCCCATAGCCTGACCCTAGGCCATCTACCTTAGACCCCATAGGACCCACCGGGCTCGCCCCCAGGCCAGTCGTGAGCCCTTTCATCAGAAAGTCCAGAAACCTGCTCTTGCGCGAGGAGTCCCTTTTGCATGGGACTCCTCCAAAACTGCGCTCCAGGGGTCCTAGCCATGCTAGGACCCTTCCTGACCCTGACTCACGACCAGCCCGAGCCCCCCCTTGAGACCTGGTCGAACCCCAAGCCCCCATGCATAGTGATCAAGTCCCCTGAATTTTTTTTGCGAAAATCACGACCCCTACTTGCTGTTTTTTTTTCTATTCTACCATTCCAGGTTTCTTTTACTCTTGTTTGAAGTGTTTTGGGGTGATTAGGACTCTTTAAACTTGTGTAAAACATGACCCTAACATCTCCTAATCATGGCAGCCCCTTAGATGCATGAAAGTCATGGTTTTTGGATCAAAATTCATGTTTTAAAAATCATATAATATGCATATACGAAAATAATAAGGTGTGTGCCTTGTTATTCATGCAAAACAATTTTAAATAATTACTATGGTGTGAAAAATGAGAAAAGGAAGAAATATGACGTGCCTTTACGTTTTATATGCACGAAATAACGTTGACGACGAAGAACGGATCGAAACCTTGGCTTGTTTCTCCTTGAACCTTCGAAAAAGCCTTCAATGTGATGTGTAGGTGTGCCGTGTGTGTTGTGTCTTTGTTTGGGAGAGTTTTCTGAATTTTTTGGGAGAGGGAGGCGTTACTTTGAGGGTAGGGTTTTAGGTGATTAGTGTATTAAATAGCTAATTAGATACTAACAAGGCTTTAGGCCTATTAAGCCTCTAAATTAAGTCCATTAGTCTTAATTAGAATTTAATAAAATTTTATCAAGGTTTTTTGTTTAAATAAATTTGTGAATTTATTAGCTGGGTTGCTAAAAAGTTCGTATTTTTGTTGAAAATTTAACACCATAAAAATTACGTACCGGCATATAAAATCACCTCAAAACCCCTTATTTTCAAAAATAATAAAAAGCATCACCCTTAATTAAAATAATTAAAAACAATTATTGAATGAAATCATTTTTTATTTTTCAGCCCTCGGTCTCCGTTCCTCGATCGCAACTCGAATAACCTTTAAAAATACATTTTATGCAATCATGTAGAAAAGTATATTTTAAACATGCAATTATGCACAACATAATTAATTAATACAATTAAAACATTTAACTAAAATACAAGATAATTTAATAATTGCATACATGTGGTTTGCGTGGACCTTTAAATTTTCGGGGCGTTACACTTATCTTAGTGGACTCCAGCTACACTCAAAGATACAAATATCTGTACAATCAAAGGTACAATAATGGACGTTGGAGCAAAGATTAAAGCCGAAAGATTCTTGGAGGTTTGTCAGAAAAGTCAAAACACATATACCAAGGAACGCATTCAAAGCTGCAACGATCACATGTGATGAGTATTGAAGTACGGTCTCAATGTCTCTATATATATACACACTCAAAACCATTAGCAAATAGTGAAACGTCTGCTTAATCATTTTCTTAAAATGTGCTAAATTTTTTTCCCTCTTACATATATACATACACACACACACACATATATATATATATATATATATATGTGTATGTATAAATACTTTGAAAATACCTTGCACCATTTTTTTTAAAATAAACAATTATCTAACATTTAAAAATCAAAGAAAATAGTTTAGCATAAAATTGTCAAATGTTTGATCAACCTAAACGTAGTAAATTTGAAAAGTATCATCCTCTCAAAAACCACTCAAAAGTCTAAATCAAAATTCGTAAAAGTCTTTTAGCATAATCGTAAACTTAAATGCAGAAAGTAGAAGCGCTGGTCTTCGGGTTATGTGCACCTTCAGTCCAGTCAGGTCAACCATCAAAACCTCCATCAAACTCACCTGCATCAAACACACCTAGTGAGTCTAAAGACTCAACACATAATATCCTTGATAACAAGTAATACGTAATGCAGTTAACATTCAACAGTGAAAAATACTTGTACTTGAAATATCATTTTCATAATAATTGTTAGACATGAATTTTATTGTGGCGATGATTAACTAAAACCAGCAGACCAGAACAGTAAACTAACTTATCAGAAGCTACTGGTCTCATAAAACTAAACCAGTAGAAAGGATAGTAATACAAAACCAGTAGAGGACGTTTCCTAACGTTGCTACCTTTATTGTTACCGTTAAAGAGTTCCTAGTACTAGTATTAATTGCAGCGTTAAATACTATACGGAGTCATTTAATGCATTTTACCCAATTAAGTATGAAACAAGACTGATTATTTTATAGATTTTCTGCAGGAACTTCTTTTGGTAATAAAGCTGATTGTATCAGTTATCTGAAGACATCCTCTGATTGTGAACGTTGAACTCAGTCGATTATATATACATGGATCAAATCCTTATACGACACGACACTTCGCATAATATCATCTTTCAAGGAACAAAAGCTATCATCTCTAATCAGACAAATCTCGAAATTCCTTGAGTACTTAAAGTTCAACACAAAGAAAAGTAGCACACGCTTCATAGCTAATATCTGATCTTTTGAAGATCATCTTGTGCTACTGATTCTTACACTCTTCACAATCTTTACATCACTTATACTTTATCTAGAAGAGTTTGTAATCTGAAAAGAGACTTTTCAGAACTTTGTGTTTCGCATTTTTGTGAGTTGAGAAACTAAGAGTTTCAGTAGGCCGATGTATAAGTCCTTCTGAAGTGGGTGTGTACAAGAGTTGTACTGTAATATCCAAAGTCTTTTAGTTATACCTTCTGGAAACAGGAGAAGGGGAGACGTAGAAGAGTTTATCTTCGAACTTCCATAAACAACTGCTGCCTACTGTTTTATTGTCTTTCAACTACTTCATCAGATTGTTTCCGCACGTTTTATTGTAATCAGGTGAAAGTATTCACACAAGATAAACTACTATCCCTAACAGGATTTTAGTACCTCATCAGAAAAGAAAGAAAAACGAATAGAGTTTATTCACCCCCCCTCTAAACTCAACTTCGATCCTCAAAAATTTGTATCAGAGCAGGTTATTCTTGTTCGTGAAAAACTACAACAAATGGCACATTTCAGCAAGATCCCTATGTTCTCTAATGAAGATTTCGATGACTGGAAGATCAGAATACAAGCTCATCTTGCAGCACAAGATGATGACATGTGGTATGTCATCACAGATGGTCCACTGAAAATATTAAAGCCTAATACAGCTGTTGCTGTTACTGTTACTGAGGGTGCACCACAGATGGTTGAAAAATCAAGAAGTGAATGGACCAGTGAAGATAAGAAGAAGGCCAACCTTGATAATGTCGCGAAGGATATACTGTATAAAACTCTCGACAAGAACACTTTTAGCAAGATCAAAATGTGTTCTACTGCAAAGGATATTTGGGAGAAGCTCATCCAGATATGTGAAGGAAATGAGCAAACGAAAGAAAACAAACTGTTTGTAGCAATGCAAAAGTTCGAAATCTAAAAATGAGAGTTGGTGAAACTCTAAACGAGTTTGATGAAAGATTCAGTAGCCTGGTTAATGAGCTAACAACTCTGGGTAAAGAGCATAGCAACAGAGAGATAGCCCTCAAGGTGATGAGAGCCTTACCCAGAGAATGGGATGTTAAAACAATGGCTATGAGAGTGTCCAAAGATTTGAACAAATTGGAACTGCACGACTTATTTGCAGATCTGAAAGCTTACGAGTTCGAATTGGAAGTAAGAAGTGGAGAAGAGCCTTCAAGCCTACCTACCAAGGCTCTTGCTGCTACTGCTACTGCTTTCACTGCTACTGCCACTACCTCTTCTACTGCTGCTGCAGTTGCACCTCAGGCATTACCTACTGTGATCATTGACAATACATTGGAGAAGACTGCTGAACAAATCAGTAGTGATGCTATGTCCTTATTTGTAAATAAATTCTCCAGGTTCATGAAGAAGAACCATCGAACTTATCAGGGTCCCAATCGCAACTTCAAGAAAGATTCACCATATGGTGATATGGGATGCTTTAACTGTGGAAAGATAGGTCACTTCATTGCTGATTGTCCTAAACCAAAGAAGGATGACCAAAAGAGAAATGATCACAAGAGAAATGACAAAAAGAACAGAAGAGATCGAAAAGCAATGATTGCCGAAGAAAGCAAATCCAAATGGGCGGAATCTAGTTCTGAGTCATCTGACTCAGAAAGTCATTCCAGTGATAGTGATGCAGAAGAAGTCAAATGTCTCATGGCAGACAATGACTCAACCTCGACATTTGAAGAGGTATTTGATTTTGACTCCAATGAATTTACACGAAATGATTTGATTGATGCACTGCATGACATGGTAAAAGAGTATTCCAGACTTTCTCAATCATTTGAAGAAGTTAAGATCGAAAATCAAAACTTAAAGAGTCAGAACAGTAAGTTAACTTGCTTGCAAGTAGACAGCTGTAATGATTTACAATTTAATATGAGTAAATTAATAACTGAGAATGAAAGAGCCAAAGCAGATTACCAGAAGGTGCTTTCTGAAAACCAGAAGTTGTCGCTACTGGTGAATGCTTGGAACAAGTCTTCTGTTTCATTGGAAAAGATGCAAGAATTACAAAAACAATCAGGAGATAGAAGTGATCTCGGTTTTTGTAATAATGAAGGCACTTCTGAAACTAATACTAAGCCAACACTGGATATGTGCAAAGGGAAATACATTCACTTTGTGAAATCCAGTGTGGTACAGGAACCAGAGGTACCTACTGCTTCAGTTGAAAGGAATGTAAATCAGATGAACAGAAGAATGCACTATGGTCTAGGTTACGTTAAACCTAAGGAAAAAGTTGACCAGAGTTCTAGATTCAGAAAAGAATTCAACTCTGGAAGACAACATCCTATGAAGGTTAAAAACCACCAATACTACAACTCTAAACCTGTTCAGAAGAGATACAGACTGGAAAACAGAAACAGAAGGGAGGAACAACATTTTAATATGCATACTGTTAGAAATAACAGACCCTCTATTGCACACACATCTTTGGATACCCGAAGTACAAGGTCACCAAGAAATGTACAAATGTGGGTCCCCAAAGGACTGATAAGGCTTGGACCCAAATAGATTTGGGTACCAGATACTAAAATTTGTGTATGCAGGAATAACAGAAGAAAGCAGAAGTCAGTAACTCTACATGGTATCTGGACAGTGGATGCTCCAGACACATGACTGGACAGAAAAACCTACTTTCCGAGATAGTGAGTTGTACTGGACCAAAGATAACTTTTGGAGACAACTCAAAAGGTAAAACCATGGGTAAGGGTAAGACTATCCATGGTAACATAACTATCAATGATGTGTTATTAGTTGACAATCTTTGTTACAACCTAATCAGCATTAGTCAACTATGTGATAATGGTTATTCTGTAGCTTTTCAGAAGCATTCATTTATAGTTAGAGATTCTGCTGAAACTACTGTGTTAATCGGAAATAGAGAAGGCAATACTTACAGAGTCTCTTGGAACTCAAATCATGTCAATACTCCTACATGCTTAGTTGCTTCTATTAGCAATAAACACTGGCTATGGCACAAGAAATTGAATCATCTGAATTTCAAGTCAATCAATTATATCAAGAAGCAGAATATAGTTGATGGATTACCTGATATTAACTTTGTTAAAAATCATGTTTGTTCTGCTTGTCAGCTTGGGAAACAGATTAGATTCAGTTTCAAGAACAAAGATAGCAAATCAACTTCGATGTCTGGAACTACTGCACATGGATCTTTTTGGTCCAATCCCCATCATGAGCTTAGGGGGAATGAAATATACTCTTGTTGTTATTGATGATTTTTCTAGATTCACTTGGGTAATATTTCTCGCAGGAAAAGATCAAACCAGTAGCCTCTTGATCAAGCTTCTGAAAAGAATTCAAAATGAAAAATCTACTACCATCATTAAAAGCAGAAGTGATCGGGGTACTGAGTTCACTAACAAGTATCTTGAGTTATATTTGAATGAACAGGGGATTCATCATGAATATTCAGCTGCCAGAACACCTCAACAAAACGGAGTAGCTGAGAGAAGAAATAGAACTCTAAAAGAAGCTGCTAGAACAATGCTAGCAGATGCAGACATCTCTCAGCGCTTCTGGGCTGAAGCTATCAATACTGCTTGTTATACACAAAACAGATCTATGGTCAACAAAAGGCACAATCAGACCCCTTATGAAATATGGAAAGGGAAGAAGCCTAACGTATCTTATTTTCATGTGTTTGGTTGCAAATGCTTTGTGCTAAATAATGGCAAAAATCATTTAACTGCATTTGACTCAAAATCAGATGCTGGACTATTTCTTGGTTACTCTGCTGTAAGCAAAGCTTTTAGAATCTTCAACAATAGAACTCTTAATGTTGAAGAATCGATTCATGTTGTCTTCGATGAAGACAGCTGTGAAGTCCCGAAAATTTTAAGTCCATATGAACCACGTGCGTGCAAGTTATTAAAATCCTTATGTATTTTATTAAATGATTTTAATGCATACTTTCATTTAATTTATGAAATTTATTATTTTAATTATTCATGTTTATTTAATGTATGTTAAAATGTTTCTTGAGTTTTATGTTTCAGACGATTATTCGAGGCGAGATCGAGGAAAAGAGATCGGGACGACTTTTAGTAAATTTTAATGCAGTATTTTATTTAAAGATAAGGATGGAGTATTTTAAATAATTTAATTAATTTTAATAATTTACGAGATTAATTAAATTATTTAAATGATTAATTGATTTTAAAAATTTTAGAGTTGTAGTATTTGTGCATCTTATTTAAATTTAAAAATTTATATTAGAGTTAATATGAGATTTATTTTAAATTAGTATGTTAAATGTTTTTAAATAGATTGTAATTATATTAAAAACATATGTTACAATTGTTTATATATATATGTAGGTATATATATACATACACATATATATATATATCAACACACAAGCACACACCACTACACACACACTCATGCTTTAATACAAACCACACACATATATTCAATTATATATATACACCCACACGTTAAATAAACACACGCACACCACATATACACATAAAACAAAACACATGTTTCTTTTCTTCTTTTTGACTAAAGAGGAGAAGAGAAACTAACTTAAAACTCTTCTTCCTCAATTATATGCTATATTATTCCTCTTCAATTGTCCCTTGAACCATCGTTCCATTTCTCTCAAAATTTCCAGCATCATTTCATTGAGGTTATTTAAAGAAAATCGAGCTACGTTCGTCCCGGATCGTCTATCGCTCCGTTTCCGCTTCGGTATCGTCGTTACGGTATTTTTAAATATCAAAAGGCACGTATATTCTGTTCTTGATGCATCGATCATGTCATATTATGCGTTGTGTTGTTTTTAAGCGTAAAACCATGTGTATGATGCGTAGGAGTTTGAGCGATTACGTTGGGATCACTTTTGAAATACTTTTCAGATTTGAAATTTTCGTTTTTGATGTTCTGTAAAATACTGCAATTTTTAGGTACATATTTTGAGAAAACTTTCAACTACAAAAACGTAGATCTTTTCGATACGTTCGATTTGATATAAAATTCGAGTTATTTGGATTAAAAACGAGTGAGTTATGGTATTTTTAGTATGACTGCTCAAATTAGATCCGAAAAATCCTGTTTTGATGTTCTGTAAAATACTGCAATTTTTCAGTAAAGATTTTGAGAAAACTTTTAACTACAAAAACATAGATCTTTTCGATACGTTCGATTTGATATAAAATTCGAGTTATTTAGATTAAAAACGAGTGAGTTATGAAGTTTTTAGTATGACTGCTCAAATCGTGTTTCAAGAAAGTTATGAATTTTAATATGTTCTTGAAGTTTTTATGTTGCAGGCTTTGTTGGAGATCGACGGGTGATCGTTGCTGCATATAAGAAAGTTAGTAATGATGTTTAGAGTATTTTTGAGGTTTTGATTCATGTCGTTAAGAGCTTGAATTATTAAGAAGTCGTAAGAAATAAACTTTAATATAAATGACAGTATTTTGGGTCGTATGAATTGTAGGGTGATTATAAAAGTTTAGTTCATTGTTATGGTGTCCATAGTGATGAATCTTGATGCATTATGTGTTAATTGGGAGAATAGATATGTCGAAAAATTTTCATAAAATAATTCGTCAAACAGAGCGGACACGGACCCAGACACAGAGGCAGGCACGGGGTCCGTGCCTTCTTATTTCATCACAACAATTTTTAAGCGCACGGACACAGACCATGATACGGACCTAGGGACGGGGTCCGTGTACCTTCAGATTTTAGGTATATTCTTTTATTATTTAAGGTTTGATTTGAGGTTTTATACCATGGTTTAATATGATGTTTTACAAGGTTATGACATGGGAAATTATAGAATGTTCTAAGAATTTATTTAGCTTGGGATTAAGCATGACATTTACGTTTAAGTTGTACAAGTTAAGTTTATGTATTCAAATTAGTATGTTGTAGCAACGACCCGATTGACATCCAACGAATCCCTCAATGCAAAGTAAGTATGTATGACGTGCAAAGAAAATATTTGAAGTTTTTGAGGTATGCTAAATGTCTTGTGACCAAAAGTGAATGGGTTTGGAAGTCGGTGAACGTGGCCGAGGACCTCTCCACCCCGTTAAATTATGAACGGGTTTGAAGTTAGGATTGGAAAGCGTTAAATTATGAACGGGGACCAATCCGCCCGTTAAATTATGAACGGGTTAGATCGTGGTTGTGAAGCGTTAAATTATGAACGTGGATCAACTGGCCTGTTAAATTATGAACAGGGATCTCATGTATGTGGCAGTGGATACGTCCCTGTCAGCCCAGTACTGTGGTTTGTCTGATCAGATATTTATTATGTTATGGGTCACTTGCTTTGAAACATCCTCTACGAAAATGATGAAGTTACGTATGTTTAAGTATGTTCAAGTATGCAGTATGTTTATGAAAGTTTATGATGATGGCACGTCAGAGTATGTATGTACGTATGTTCAAAGTTATTATGCAAAGTTCAAAGTTATTATGCAAAGTTCAAGCTATTATTCAAGTTTAAGTTTCAAAGTATGTATGTTTAAGGTTTAAGGTTATTATGAAAGTTTTAAATTTATTATGAAAGTTAAAGTTTATTATGCAAGTTCAAGTTTCTAGTATATATGTTATATTTTGAAGTTGTATGTGGTTTTATTATGTAGTACTCGTTATTCCCAGTTTATATGTGTTGAGTCTTTAGACTCACTAGACTTGATCGATGCAGGTGCTTATGTTGATGAGGAGGCAGGAGGTGGCGACCAAGTGGCAGGCTTGAACTGAGCGGGAGGCTAAACCCGAGGACCGCCATGTTTACGTTTTTATGAAAAGTTTAAAATACTCTGATTTATATGATGTGATGGGAGATGTTTTGAGTAAGTATTTTGTTAGCAGATTTTATTGGTGATGTTGAATTTCAAATATTTTATGAACGACTCTTTTGACAACCTTTTCTTATGGGGGATTTGGTTGTGATATTTTATGGCAAATATTGAAGATTATTTTATATTAAAGAAAATTTTAATTTTTCCGCAAATTTTGAATGGTAAAAAGTACGGTACGTTACAACAGCAGTGCTCCTGAAATATCTAACATATCTGATTTAAGTAACAGGCTAGACATGATTCACTTGGAAATTGACAGTGAAGATGATGTAGAAGCAAACATCAAGGATCTTCAAAATCCAGAACCAGACATTCCATTAGTGGAAGCAGAAGTACAGACTTTGGATCTACCAATACCAGCAGAAGACACTCAGGAACCCACTACTGGTTCCATCGAGAATAATCTCAACATATCAAATCAGGAAGATATCCTTTTAAATCCTTTTATCTGGAGAAAATCTCATCCTCCATCATTAGTTATTGGTAATCCAGCAGCGCCTTTGAGAACCAGAAGGCAAATGCTTAATGAATACATGCATGCTGCTTTTATATCTCAGGATGAACCAAAGAAAATTGAAGAAGCTCTTCTGGATCCTAGTTGGATTGAAGCCATGCAAGAAGAGCTGAATCAATTCAAACGAAATGAAGTTTGGTTTCTAGTACCTAGACCATCTCACCAAGCTGTCATTGGAACTCGGTGGGTATTTAGAAACAAACTCAATGAAGAAGGCACAGTGGTGAGAAATAAAGCAAGATTGGTTGCTCAAGGTTTCAGACAGGAAGAAGGAATAGACTTTGATGAGACCTACGCACCAGTAGCAAGGCTCGAAGCAATCGGAATATTCTTAGCCTTTGCTGCTTTCAAGAATTTCAAAGTATATCAAATGGATGTGAAAAGTGCCTTTCTGAATGGTCTCTTACAAGAAGAAGTCTACGTCGAACAACCTCCAGGTTTTATCGATCATTTCTCACCTCATCATGTATTTAAATTACACAAAGCATTATATGGTCTAAAACAGGCACCTAGAGCATGGTATGACACTCTATCACAGTTTCTTATTGATCATGATTTTACCATTGGAGCAGTAGATAAAACTTTGTTTACTTTAGTCAAGAATAAGCATATTCTTTTATTACAGATCTATGTTGATGATATCATTTTTGGGTCAACTAACCCCAAATTATGTGCAAAGTTTGGAAAATTGATGCAGGATAAATTCGAAATGAGTATGATGGGAGAATTAACATTATTCCTAGGATTACAGATTAAGCAATCAGAGACTGAAATCTTTATAAATCAAGCCAAGTACACCAAGGAGCTTCTGAAAAAGTTCGGAATGGAAGCATGCTCTGCTGCTTCTACTCCAATGAGCTCATCTATTAAACTTGATAAAGATGAAAGTGGTATTCCAGTAGAGGTAACTCAGTATCGCGGTCTTATTTGTTCATTATTATATCTAACTGCCAGTAGACCAGATATCATGTTTGCTGTTTGTATTTGTGCTAGATTTCAATCTAACCCCAAACAATCTCATTATATTGCTGCTAAATGTATTTTGAAGTACTTGAAAGGAACTCAAAATGTCGGCTTATGGTATCCCAATGATTCATCGCTAAATATTATTGGATATTCAGATGCTGATTATGCAGGTTGCAAACTAGACCGAAAAAGCACGAGTGGTTTTTGTCAATTTCTTGGCGATAGGCTGATATCCTGGTTTAGCAAGAAGCAGACTTCCATAGCCACATCTACTGCAGAAGCAGAATATCTGGCAGCTGGAAGCTGCTGCTGTCAGATATTGTGGATTCAGCAACAGTTAAAAGACTATGGGATTCAGGCCTCCGAATCACCTATATTCTGTGATAATACCAGTGCAATTGCAATCACACAAAATCCAGTACTTCATTCCAGAACGAAGCACATTGACATCAGACATCACTTCATTAGAGATCATGTGCAGAAGAAACACATTCGTTTGGAATACGTTTCTACTGATCAACAAACAGCAGATATCTTCACAAAACCCTTACCAGAAATAAGTTTTCTTACTTTCGTAATTCTCCTGGTTTGATAGATTTAACTGGATTATTTTCTGTTATCTTGGTTAAATTTTATTCTTACTCGTTTATTTATCGTATTGAACTAACAGTAAGTTATTCGCAGAAAAACAGAAGGAAAAGTCAGATACGTAAACTTGAACTTTATTAGAAACCATTTCAGTACATTACTCGATGCAAAAGTAAAATCAGTAGATCTACAAATGCTCTTTAACCAGTAGCGTTACATTTAGTTTTTGTCTTCAGTAATAGGAGCTCCCTGCAATTTGCTTGCAAAGTACTTCAACAAAAACAAGAGACTTCAGCAAGCTCAAGGCCTAGAAAGAATCTAGCAAGCTTGGGTCTTGTCAGCACTAATGTATTTTTAGATGCCTTACAGGGCATCATAGATGATTTCAGCATCATCAATCCACCAGCACTCTCTTATTGCATTAGCATGCTTCTGGAAGGAATCGATGCTACATTTCAAACTCAATCGAAGCAACATATTTGCTTGACTGTGGAAACTACAACTCCAGGAGTGTGTTTCAAGGATCATTAAGTAGATAATGATATCCTTAAACTTCTCTCTGAACATTTTTGCTTCGACTCCTGGATCCAACTCTAACTTACTTTTATCTTGAGTTTTCATTTTAGATTGTGTGTGTTTTATCTCGTTCCAGTTGTGCAGGTATTTATAGAAGAAACAAAGACCCTTGCGACTGTTCATTTCGACGGTTCAGATTGAAAGATGGCCAAGAGTCACTTGTCGCAATTATGACCACTTATTAGTTGCATTTACCGAGGGGGAACATTATTTTAGTCAGACTAAGAGTTTGACACCTTTTCAGAAAACAGATAGAATGTTTGTCTTTTCGATAAAACTACAAGTCTCCTAATTTTTGTCAAAGTGCTCAAATATTTCAGCACCATGAAACTTCCAGCAGACGTTATCATAAAACGACAAATCCTCTTCTGATTTCTTTAGTAACCGTCTGGACAGCCCGCCTCTTTTTTTTTTTTTAAATTTTCAAAATCATTCGTATATCTGACAGTTTCTGCAAAACTTTTCAAACACTCAACCTAAAACATAATGACACGTGTCTTTATGTTTATTTGACGGCTGTATATTTTTTCTCAATTTCACCTTTTCACCTTTACTGTTTCATAACTATCGTTATTCAGCTACTGATTTCTCTCTATCATCTCTAACTACTGCAAATTATACCTGCTTCTATCCTTATACAGAAATGGCTGGAGCATACACTCTTAACGCTTATCAAGTCAATTTTGCCTCTGTTCTCAACATCAAAGATGCGAATCTCGTTAAAATGTTTCAAGACATTGAGAAATCGGGACTCAGAAAATTCCTGGAAGCACCAGCCGCAATTTACAAAAATGATCTCCTGGATTTTTACGCTAAAGCATCAGTACATGAAGGAAAGATTGTTCACTCTCAAGGAGATGCATCTATCTCTATTGATGCCGCACTTCTTGGAGCGACCTTCCTTCTTCCACTCTCAGGTATTTCTGAACTATCTGATATTTCCAAAACAGATATGTCTGTTGCGCTTAGCTCGTTCTCAGCCTCTGGAGAAGAAGTGTCTCCCTCTTGTCACAAGAAATTACTCAAAATGTAATATCAAATTCTGGCCGATATTGTGGCAAAAGCTATTTTGATCAAAGCTGGTACCTTCGACAAGTTGACGAAGGAGAAGGTTCAAGTGATGATTGTCATCACTAAGGGAACCAAAGTGGACTGGAGTCATTTTCTCTTTAGAATTATAAAGGATATGGTTGTCAGGAAAAGTTCTGGATTCGCTGTTCAAATCAGCGCAATGCTCAAGGATGCTGGTTTCGCCTCAACCAGTGATCAGGATGCTGTTTCAGTAACCATGATTGATGCTGCGAACGTACTTGCTTTAAGGCCTAAGCCAACCGTGGCGGAGTTTGTTGCCTTGAAAAAGGAAATTGGAGAAACTGCTTCTGAGGTTCCAAAACCTCAAAGGACAATTAAGAGGAAAAGATTGATCATTTCGACTGACTCGGACAAAACAACATCAGAAGAGTCTGCTGCTGCTGTTCAACCACCAGTGCCGACCCCAGCCAAGAAGAAACCTCATACCATTCTTAAAATCAAGAAGACAGCAGCACTGTCTGAGATTGAAAAAATACCTATCAGACAGGTAATCCAGAAGTGGTTCCTTCTGTTCGACCCATTACTTCTGCGATTGCACAAGCTACTGCATCTATTCCAGCACCATCTACTGCTTCTGTTTTCAAGCCATCATCTGGAATAGTGATTCGAGAATCAACTAGTGGGTCCTCTGCTTTCCGACCTATCATGCCTATTTCTTCATCTGATAAAGGCAAAGGGAAAATGGTCGAAAAACCACCAATTTTTGGACACAAAACAACTGTAACCACCGGCGTTGATCTTCATCTAGCAGAAATTGAAACCTCTGCAAATGATGATATGAATTTTTTTGATGAGTGGCACTCAGTTCGTCTTTTCCATTCTTTTGCTTACTTTAAGACTAAAGGGAACTATGCCAAAATGATGATTGCAGAGAAGAAAATTTTTCAGCTTGCAAAAACGGAAAATGTTATCGAGGCCTTGCGCAGAAGGAGTTTCATCCTCGAGCAGCTGAAATTTCAGAAGCTAGAATCAGTTCTGAAAGTCCTTGAATCGAATTTTGATCCTAGTGTTCCTACTGCTGTTCAGGATCAAAATGTTATTGTGATTCTATCTGACAAGTTCAAACAGATGCGTGAGCAATTTCTTGCTCAAGAACAAGGCTTTGGCGAGTCTACTGTTTATCACATTGGCCTTGTTCCAGACTTTCAACAGAATCAGACAGTTGAGGAAAGGACCACAGCCTCCCCAAAGGCTTCTGCTCTCAGTACTCCTGCATCTCCGACAAGGTCCATTCAGTCCTCATCGCTACTATCTGTACATGAACTGGCTTCGGTCGAAGAAGTCATTGAGTCGATTGTTCCTACAGTCTCTACTCCTCTGGAAGTCGCACCGACTACTTCATTGTCACCTTCTGCTTCTCCGACCCCAGTTCAACACATAGCAGAACCAGATGCCTCTTCTTTATTGCCAAATTTAGAGATATTTTCTGCTGCTCATCAAGCAGCAATGCACATTCTTCTGGATCAGCCTTCCGCACCTTCTACTGAAGAACCATCAGTCTCACAGGCTGTTATTGCACCAACAGAAGAAATTTTGGCCTCTGATTTGGCCGTTCCCGCTGAAAAAATTGTTCTTCCACTGGTTGCTGCTGAACCTACTGTCTCTACACTTCCAGAAGCACGCACAGCAGACCCTGGTCCTTCTACTGCCTTGATGGATGCTAACCTTGTTTCTACTGCATTGACTATCTCTCATCCTGTTCTGACTGAGACGAACTCTCGACTTTCTGAGATTAAGCAACGCATGCTTGCGCGAACTCCCTCCCCGGAATCAAATGCATTTAACCTGGAATTTCAGATTGAGTCTCTACAACGGGAACTCAACAACATATCTGATTTAGTGAAACGTATGTCCTGTGAAAACATTTCAGAATTCAGTAATGCTCAATCTTTCAGAGAACGAATGGGCAAACACATCTATAACACGGCGGAAACCATGGAAAAGATGTATGCTGAAACCGTTGTTTTCAGACAGGCTATATCGAGAACTCACGGTACCATCATGCTTACTCAAACTGATATACTCAACCGAATCACTGAGCATGATGATCTCTTGCGACCACTTTCTACTTCCGTGGAACTTATGGATGCCAAGATTGACTCTCAAAATCAATCTCTCACTTCACTGGATAATCGCATCTCTTCTCAAACTCCGTACCTGGAGATGCTAACCGATGGCATTCAAAACTTATCCAGAAGACTGAATGACCTCTTCGCCCATGTAGTTGCGGCTGATGCCAAAAAAGGGGGAAGATAGAGGAGATCCAGCAGGAGCCAGAAAACCTGAAGATGAAGCTGAACCATCAAACAGAAGACTTCAAGAACCTCAGAATGAAGAAGTCATCTTCAAGTATATTGAAACTGATTGATCATTTTCTTTGATACTTTATTGACATTATCCTTTTTGTTTAAATGATTATCTGCTTTATTTATCAACTTTCTACTGTTTAGGTTTTGGCATCACCACAAAGGCGGAAATTGTTAGACATGAATTTTATTGTGGCGATGATTAACTAAAACCAGCAGACCAGAACAGTAGACTAACTTATCAGAAGCTACTGGTCTCATAAAACTAAACCAGTAGAAAGGATAGTAATACAAAACCAGTAGAGGACGTTTCCTAACGTTGCTACCTTTATTGTTACCGTTAAAGAGTTCCTAGTACTAGTATTAATTGCAGCATTAAATACTATACGGAGTCATTTAATGCATTTTACCCAATTAAGTATGAAACAAGACTGATTATTTTATAGATTTTCTGCAGGAACTTCTTTTGGTAATAAAGCTGATTGTATCAGTTATCTGAAGACATCCTCTGATTGTGAACGTTGAACTCAGTCGATTATATATACATGGATCAAATCCTTATACAACACGACACTTCGCATAATATCATCTTTCAAGGAACAAAAGCTATCATCTCTCATCAGACAAATCTCGAAATTCCTTGAGTACTTAAAGTTCAACACAAAGAAAAGTAGCACACGTTTCATAGCTAATATCTGATCTTTTGAAGATCATCTTGTGCTACTGATTCTTACACTCTTCACAATCTTTACATCACTTATACTTTATCTAGAATAGTTTGTAATCTGAAAAGAGTCTTTTCAGAACTTTGTGTTTCGCATTTTTGTGAGTTGAGAAACTAAGAGTTTCAGTAGGCCGAGGTATAAGTCCTTCTGAAGTGGGTGTGTACAAGAGTTGTACTGTAATATCCAAAGTCTTTTAGTTATACCTTCTGGAAACAGGAGAAGGGGAGACGTAGAAGAGTTTATCTTCGAACTTCCATAAACAACTGCTGCCTACTGTTTTATTGTCTTTCAACTACTTCATCAGATTGTTTCCGCACGTTTTATTGTAATCAGGTGAAAGTATTCGCACAAGATAAACTACTATCCCTAACAGGATTTTAGCACCTCATCAGAAAAGAAAGAAAAACGAATAGAGTTTATTCACCCCCCTCTAAACTCAACTTCGATCCTCAACAATAATGCTTAAACTTTAAACTTGAACATTTTCATAAACATAATCATATCAACATAAACATAAACATATTCATATCCATAATCGTATCCATACTCATATTCATTTACATAATCGTATCCATACTCATATTCATATTCATGTTCGTGTTTGTTGAATTCAGATCGTGATTGTGGCTCGTATTCTTAATCGGATTAGGCGATGGATCTATCTAGATAAAACCATAGTACTGGGCGGCGGGAACACCAACAACACTCTCACAGTTCAACTGAGCCTTAGCCAACGTATTAACATATTCGTATTCGTATTCGTATCCGTATCCAAGGAAACACGATCGTCGGGCTCCCACTAAGACCATAACCCTCACGATATTTCCAACATATCACGTATTTAGTCACAATCTCTTCACGTCCTTCAACATGTTATCATCACTTAACAAAAGACATGCATATACGTATCGTTTTTATTTTTGAAACCAAGCATGCATCATATCTTTTAAATGTCCAACAATTAACCCATAAAAATCCATGAACATTTAAAAATCAGAATTTAACATATAAAAATTCATAAACATCCATAAACATTGAAAATAATCATTTTATCATATAAAACAGCATTTAAGGCAATGCCATGACATATAATAATTTTCAGGTGTAAAAAGACTGTTTTACCCATGAACGTGACATTTTACATTTTTGACTTTTTCTTGATTTATTTGACTCTAACATGTCCCAAATAATTATTTAAGTTTAATTAAAATTTCCATAAATTTATTTAGCTTAAAAACTAGACTTTTTAATTAATTCGTAATTAATCGTTTTGAAGGCGTTTTAATCCTGAAAAATCCCAAACTTTAATATAAAATTCTTTAATTCAAAATTTAGTCTTTTTATATTATTCGAGCCCTCGTGAACCATGACTCGACCCCCGTGAGCCGTGTGTCAATTAAATTAGCAATTAAAAACCCTAACTTGACCTTTATTAGCTAGCACCGAGCCATGTCTCGAATCCCCCGAGCCACCCTCGAGCCATAATGAATCAAACCCTGACCAGCACCCTTAGACACGCTACTGGACCCTAGTAACCCACATAAACCATCCCTAGCCCCATAATCGGACCATAACAGCTTTCCCATGAAGTGGCCGAGAACTCCCATGTGGGCAAGGACTTATGTTTAGGTGCCTAGGACTCTAGCCATCGACTTGGCTCTCAAACCAGCCTCTCTAGCACTTGCCTAGGACCCGTACGACGCACTCTAGCCCAGCCCTTGATCCCCAGACCGAGCCCCATCCCGTGGACAAGCTGCGTAACCCTTGCGCGCAACTCCCATGTCTCTCGGGTAGGAGTCCTTGTTGACAAGGACTCCTCCCAGCCCACTAACTCGAGTCCTAGCCATCCCAGACCCTTTACAAAACCTGGCTAAGCCCTGACTCAAGCCAAGACAGAGCCATGCACTCTTGAACAAACCTGAAGCCTAAACTATCCAAGACAGAAACTTGCTTCCAGCTTGCGTTTGTGATGGTGTGTGGTGCTTTGGTTGAGTTCTAAGGCTTATAAACTCGTGTAAAACAATGTGTGATCATACCCTAAATCATGGCAGCCCTTTTACACATAATAACATGAGTTGGGAATCAAAAACTTTGCTTGAAATTTCATGTGACATACAAAAAACGAAAATACACGAGGTGTCACTTGTTTCATATTTTTTTCATGCATAAAAACATATTATGGTGTGATGATGAGTAAAAGGAGAATATGGCGTGCCTTTGCGTTTTAAAGGCACGATTATTCGTTGACGATTTGCGAAGAACGGGGAAGAACCTTGGCTTGATTTTCCTTGAGCTTCTTTTGAATTTTCCTCTTCAAATTGTGTGTGAGTGCCGTGTGTTTTTGAGTGAATTGGTGAGGGAAAAATTCTGAAAGTGGCGTGTGTTTGTTGTGTGGGTTAGGGTGGGTTTTGTATAATATATACTAATTAAATCACTAACAAGGCTTAGACCTATTAAGGCAACAATTTAGGCCCATTAGTCTTAATTAGGATTTAATTAAAATAGTTTTGGCAAAATAATTTGTGAATTTATTAGCCGGTTTGCCAAAAAGTTCGTATTTTTGTTGAAAAACCAACACCGATACAATTTACGTCCCGACGTATATAATCATATCAAAATCTCTTATTTTCAAAAACATGAAAAACCATCAACCATATTTTAAACAATTAAAAATAATTATTAAATAAAAACATTTTACGTTTTTCAGCCTTCGGCTTAAAAATACAATTTTATGCATCATGACAATTAAATCCTATTTAACATATAATCATGCTTGTCACCTAATCAATTAGGTAATTAAATTAATTAATTACTTGTTTTTTGATATTTCTTAGATATACATGCAGTTGGGTTACGTCGTCTTAATTTTTGGACTTTACAATTCCTCCTCCCTTAAATGAAATTTCGTCTTCAAAATTAAAACTTAACGAATAGTTCTGGATAGCAATTCTTCAAGTCCCTCTCGGTTTCCAAGTAGCTTCTTCTTTCGAGTGATTCAACCACTTGACCTTAACAATTGGAATGACTTTGTTTCGAAGTCTCCTTTCTTGTCTTGCCAAGATTTGGACAGGTCTTTCTTCATAAGTCATATTTGGAGTCAATTTTAGAGGTTCATAATTTAGTACATGTGATGGATTTGACATGTGCTTCCGCAGCATCGAAATATGGAACATATTGTGAACTCCAGAAAGTGTCGGTGGCAATGCCACTCTATAAGCTAGTGTCACAATCCTCTCCAAAATCTCAAACGGACCAATAAATCTTGGACTTAACTTGCCCTTCTTGCCGAAGTGTATAACACCCTTCATATGTGCTATTTTCACAAATACATGATCTCCCACTGCAAACTCTAAGTCTATTCGTCTTTTGTCTGCATAACTCTTTTGTCGGCTTTGTGCAGTCTTCATTCTCTCACGAATCTTGACTACCAGCTCAGTAGTCTCTTCAATCACATCCGGACCAATATCTCTTCTTTCCCCCACCTCGTCTCAATGAATAGGAGATCTACATTTTCTTCCATAAAGTGCCTCAAAAGGAGCCATCTCGATTGATGATTGATAGCTATTATTGTAGATGAACTCCACTAGAGGTAATTTTGGTTCCCAACTGCCTTGGAAATCAATAATATATGCTCGCAGTAGATCTTCCAAAATTTGTATAACTCTTTCGGACTGACCATCAATTTGATGATGGAATGATGTACTGAACAATAACTTGGTCCCCATTGCTGCATGCAGACTCTTCCAAAAAGATGACTTTAATCTCGGATCTCTGTCAAAAACAATAGATGCAGGAATCCATGCAGACGAGCTATCTCGAATATATAACTCTGCATACTGGATCATGGTAAAGGTCATCTTAATAGGTAGAAAATGCGCTGATTTCGTAAAAAGATCCACTATCACCCATATAGCATGGAATCCCTTAATAGTTTTTGGCCATCCCACAACAAAGTCCATAGTGACGTTTTCCCACTTCCACTCGGGAACAAGAAATGGCTTAAGTTTTCCTACAGGCCTTTGATGCTCCGCTTTAACTTGCTGACAAGTCAAACACTCGGATACAAATATCAGAATGTCCCTCTTCATGACTGGCCACCAACATAACAACTGCAGATCTTTGTATATTTCCGTGCTTCCCGGATGAATGGAATATGGTGTGTCATGAGCTTCCTTCGTAATGAGATCTCTCAAAGAATTATCACTAGGAACCCATAAACGATCTCGATATCGAACTATACTATCCACCTCAGAATATAACCTCCGGCCCTTGGCTTCATCTCTAGCTCTCCACTTTTGCAATTTCTCATCGGTAGACTGCTCATCACGAATTTTATCTCTCAAAGTCGACTGTACTGATAATGTGGCAAGATTAGGGGCCTCGCCACTAGCATAGACTATAAGCCCAGATCGCTGTATCTCGGACTACAACGGTCTTTGGAGTGATAATTGAGTGATAACTGCTACTTTTCTACTCAATGCGTCTGACACAATGTTAGATTTTACCGGATAATAGCTAGTCTCACAGTCGTAGTCCTTTACTAACTCAAGCCATTTACGCTGTTTCATATTCAATTCCTTTTGGGTGAAGAAGTATTTCAGACTTTATCATCGGTGAATATTTTGCACTTCTCCCCATAAAAGTAGTGTCTCCAAATCTTCAATGCAAAAACTACTGTTGAAAGCTCAATATCATGAGTAGGGTAGTTTTTCTCATGAATTTTCAACTGTCGCGACGCATAGGCTATAACTCGGTCATTTGGCATCAGAACTGCGCCCAAACCATGTTTAGAAGCGTCAGTGTATAAAACATACCCTCCTTGCCCCGATGACATAGATAACACTGGTGCTGAAATCAAGGCTTGCTTTAACTTATCAAAACTGTCTTGACACTTGGATCCCCAAATAAACTTTGCATTCTTCTTAGTCCTGCAATAGATGAGAATCCCTTTATGAATTTGCAATAATAGCCAGCTAGTCCCATGAAACTGCGAATCTCGGTAACACTCTTCGATATTGAACACTCTTTCCCTGCCTCCAATTTACTCGAATCAACTTCAACGCCATCACTAGAAATGATGTGGCCTAAGAAAGCCATTCTATCAAGACAAAACTCGCACTTGCTGAATTTCGCATAAAGCTTCATGTCTTGCAGTACTTGCAGCGATGTCCTGAAATGACGACTATGCTCCTCTTTATACCTCGAATAGATTAATATATCATCAATGAAGACTATAATAAACTGATCTAGATACAGCAGAAATACGCGATTCATGAGATCCATGAAGATTGCTGGCTCATTGGTTAGCCCGAATGGCATGACCATAAACTCATAGTGCCCATATCTCGTACGATATGCTGTCTTGTGAACATCCGACTCTTTAACTTTCAACTGATGGTATCCAAAACGAAAATCAATCTAAGAAAATATCGATGCTCCTTGCAACTGATCAAATAAGTAACCCTATTAAGCTCTCGATAATCAATGCAAAGATGCATACTACCATATTTCTTCTCACAAATAATACCGGTGCGTCCCACGGAGAGTAACTAGGGTGAATAAAACCATTGTCTAGCAATTCTCGGATTTGATATTTCAATTCTTTCATTTCAGCGGGTGCTAGACGATAAGGCACTTTAGATATAGGAACTGTGCCCGGAATTAGATCAATAGAGAATTCTACTTCACGATCGGGTGGAATACCAGATACGTCTTCAGGAAAGACGCTAGGAAAATTTATGACAATATCAACATCTTCTAACTTCTGACTGATAGATGCATGTGCGGTAGTGACACATGATAGAAAGCTTGACATCCATGCTTAATAAGCTTCCTCGCACATAGACAAGATTAATGTGCGGCATATGCTTGTTTCTTGCCGCCTCGAAGACAAAAGGTTTACCACTAGGTGGTCTAATAGATACTAATCGCTTACGGAATCAATCGAAGCTCCATTCGCTGATAACCAATCCATCCCTAGTATAATATCAAATCCAGGCATATGAAGCACAATAAGATCTGCCCGAACCCTATCTTTGAATAAATGAAGCTCCAGATTCTTGACAATTTTAGACGTGAGCATTTGATCACCGGAAGGAAAAGAAAATTTGAAACCCAAACCCATATCTTGAGGAGTAATATTCAGTCTTTTAATGTGTGAGGTCCGGGGCCGAAGAGGGCGGGGGGTGATCGCCGGTGTCATGAGGTGGCACGGACAATGAGCGGCTCCTGGCAAGGCTTCTAGGTGGAGGGAACATGAATGAACCGATCCCACACCGGAATGAGAGGGATTCCGAGACTGTTCAATGTAATGGACTGTATAGTTGAAGAGGGTTTAAAAGATTTGATATGTACTACTCATTCCACGAAGGTGCATCTTCTTTTCGGTAGCTCATCACATAAGAACTCCAAAGTTAAGCGTGCTTGACTTGGGGCAATTTTGGGATGGGTGACCTCCTGGGAAGTTTCTCAGGGTGCGTGTGAGTGAGGACATAAGCACGCTGGAAAGACACGTCTTGGTACAGTGAGGACAGTCGTCGAATCTGGGCCGTTATAGTTGGTATTAAAGCCGACCTCTCCGAGTACGGTGTGGTTCAGGGACTAACCAAGCGGAAGCTGGTGGGCATGTGAGGTCCGGGGCTGAAGAGGGCGGGGGGTGATCGCCGGTGCCATGAGGTGTCACGGACAATGAGCGGCTCCTGGCAGGCTTCTATGTAGAGGGAACATGAATGAACCGATCCCACACCGGAATGAGAGGGATTCCGAGACTATTCAATGTAATGGACTGTACAGTTGAAGAGGGTTTAAAAGATTTGATATGTACTACTCATTCCACGAAGGTGCATCTTCTTTTCGGTAGCTCATCACATAAGAACTCCAAAGTTAAGCGTGCTTGACTTGGGTCAATTTTGAGATGGGTGACCTCCTGGAAAGTTTCTCAGGGTGCGTGTGAGTGAGGACATAAGCACGCCTGGAAAGACACCTCTTGGTACAGTGAGGACAGTCGTCGAGTCTGGGCCGTTATATAATGAATATTTCAGATATGAAAGAATGTGTAGCTATCGAATATAGAAGTGCATAGGTAGCTACCCCTTGAATGATAACCCTCCCTGCGGCGAAAACGTCTTTTAAATCTTTTCGATATTATTGCAATTTAACTGTTATAATTTTTCGAAAATTTTTATTTTAATCCCTTAAATTTCGATGTTGTTGCCTCTTGCGCTGTAACTCAAACTCAATGTCCTTCAAGGATTGCTCAGACTGAAATGCATAAGTAACGGCAGTAGCATAATCCAAAGGACGCATCATCATAACATTATTCCGTATGGTGGGTCGTAGACCATCCATGAAGTGTCTCAGCTTCTCTTCAACATCCCTGGCAATAAGGGGTACAAAGTGACAACCCCAATCAAATTTCTTCACGAAATTTAGCAACAGTAGCGTCTTCCCTAATGAGAGTCATAAATTCCCTCTTTAATCACCTTCTGACATCAGCAGTAAAATATGTCTCGTAGAATATAGTTTTGAATTGAGCCCAAGTAAGTGTAGCAAGGTTAACACCATGCTCAGCTCCTTCGCACCATAAAGAAGAGTCATCCCTAAACAGATAAGTAGTACACCTCACACGGTCAGCATCTCCCATATCCATATAGCGAAAGTGTATCTCGAGTGAACGAATCCAACTCTCAGCAGCAAAGGATTGGTAGTGCCAGAAAATTCCTTCGGCCCTAGCCTCCGGAACAGAACATATATGTCATGCTTGTGGCCTAGGTGCATGCTGCATCTGCTGCAAATGCTGATGCTGTAACTGTTGCTGCTGTAACTGTTGCTCGAAGAGACGAGCCATCCCTTCTAAAGCACGCGTAGCAGCATCCCCTGGAGGAGGTGGTGGTGAGGGTGCATTCCCTTGACGATTCACACTGTTCTCTACTTGGTTATCATAGACAGGGGCACGTCTATGAGGTATTTTATCTGAACGTTTTCCAAATTCTAACGTAACCAACATGCATTTAAATCTAAGTTTTCTAGTCATGTGACATATCCTAATTAATTTAGCAATTTAAGCATGTACATCATATGTACTCAAAAAGCTAGTGAACATGTTACGTAAACATATTATTCATGCCATATTGCATGTAACATCATATTAAATCATATAAAGCATGTAAAACTTACAATTTGAGGCTTGACGACTGATCTTCCCGGTGCTGATGATGGCACAGCCCTTTACAGAACCATTGCTCTGATACCAACTGAAACGTCTGCTTAATCCTTTTCTTAAAATGTGCTAGAGCTAGATTTTTTTCCTCATATATATATATATATATATATATATATATATATATATATATATGAGGAAATAGTTTAGCATAAAATCGTCAAATGTTTGACCAACCTAAACGTAATAAATTTGAAAAGTATCATCCTCTCAAAAATCACTCAAAAGTCGAAATCAAAAGTCGTAAAAGTCTTTTAGCATATTCGTAATCTTAAATGCGGAAAGTAGAAGCGCTGGTCCTCGGGTTATGTGCACTGACCGACGATTTCGGTTGGAATAAATCTAGAAAGCGGACTAAGTCAAGTTATAGTAAATGGATGATGAGTCCAAGTATCGATCCCACAGACACTAATATTTAATTACTAGAATTTATATCACTTAACTTAAGCTAGACAAAATAATTAAAAATATGATATGTGGATTATTAATCTAAACTATTAAATAAAATAATTGCAATTAAAAACGACGGATTCAGATATCAAGGAGGGATTCAATTTCAAATAAATAACTAAGACACACAACGGTACCAAACTATACTATGCTGACACGTGTTTAAATTCAATTAATTATTTAATTCTTGACAATCACGGTGAAATCCCCAAATTTATTTATTAAACGATTCCTCGAGTTAATAAACCTATTTAAATCTAACAGTCCAATTATTTCTAATTGAATTTAATTAGATCTAAATGCATCAAATCTTCGTGAAATTTCAGTTTTCACCTAAAACCGCACACTGAAACCGAATAAAATTTCTAGTCAGTTTAACCATGTGTTGATGACGTCTTTGTTGCTATATTTAATCAATCATCTTCCGATTCGTGATTAATCAACATGCATGTAAATAGTAGATCAGGCTATTAACAAGAAATATTAAACTAACATCAATCAATAATTAAAATCTAGAAAAATAATATAATGAAATATAACAAATATCAAATAAAATATTGTTTGGCCATATCGTGGTCTTAGTCTAAATAAAATTACTCCATGAATTCAAACCAAAAGTGCAAAGTCATTTTAAGTTTATAGAAGAAAACAAATATAAGGATGAGTGAAAAGAATTCTCAGTGATTTGTGGCGTGTGATGAGGAATTCCTCCAGCTTTTGCCTATGTCTTCCTCCTTGTTTCTTTTCTCTTCTTCCTCCCCGGTGTTGTCTTCCGTGCAGTCTTCTGTTCTGCACTTCCGTCTTCTCTTCTCTGCCTCTCTCTTCTTTTCTCTCACTGTTCACGTCTCTGTACGCTTCTGCCTCTCTCTTCCTCCTTGCTTCTCTGCCTCTCTCTTCCGCGCTGATTTCTCTCTCTTTGGTGCGCCTTCCTTTCACATTATGCTTCTGCCCCTTTTTATTCTTCTCAATCGGCCTCTTCTTTCAAATATTTTAAGCCCATGTCAAGTATAAAAAATATAGATAAGATATTTATCAAGATTTACATAGATTTTTCTAAATTTTCAATATCATCAAGGAATGAGAATATTTTATTTCCTTTCTTTTGATATTTCCTTTCCTTTGAAATTTTGTAAAATCATTTTATCTCTCAATTTAGGCATTTTTTCCTCTTCTATTCAAATCTACAATCATTATAAAATTAATTAAGATAAACACAAAATTAGGGATAATAATTCTAGATAAGCACAAATATTATAAAACAGAATCCCTAAAATCGCTATAAGATTTGGGCTTATCAATCCCCCATACTTAATCTTCGTTCGTCCTCGAACATATCACACCACAGAAATGACACAATCAACACTTTTTAATCTACCAAATTCCGTCACACTCAATCAAAAGATCACACGTCAAAGATCATAAAATTCACTTTCGTTGCAACTTCAAAACTCAAACTTTTACTAGAAAAAATCAAGATAATGAGACGTGTGTAGTGTGGAAGTCAAAACTCATAATCCTCAAAGGTGTTTTAGTTCAAGGAGTGCTCATAATTTTTGATTTTTTTAAGAAACTCTCCATAAGCTTGTCTTTCATACCTTTCTCCACTAAATGTTGGAGGAATATGACTCAGTCAATAGGTCTTTTCAAGCTTATAATGTTAGGCCACGACTCACGGCTACAATAAAGGTAGGGAGATTCAAAATGAGAGAAATAAACAATTTAATCATGCAGCGCATTCCTTCATCTCCTATCTTCCTTCTCTTATTGAATTTCATCATTCCTCCACCCAGACCCGGCTCTAGGGGTAGGCGCCCTAGGCAGCCGCCTAGGGCCTCTCTTTTTGTTATGGCCTCTAATATAATTAGGGCTTTAGTTTTGGGCTTTTTTAAATTTGAAAGTGGACTTAATCAATAATATGAACATTTTGTTATTTGATTTTGTTTATATATGTCATTTCCTATAATTAAATAAATTTATGTAGCATATTAGATACTGTTGATTAATTATGTGCATTTAATCAGCAGTTTTTATGTGATATTTGTATATTTAATTTTAAAAAAAATTATATAAAACATTCACCTAAAAAAATAGCCTAGGGCCTCCAAATTTCTGAAGACGGCCCTGCCTCCACCTAATTTTTTCATCTTCCTTGTACATTCATTCATATTCCCCCATATTTTTTTTTTCTCTTCCTCTTGCTTTTTTCAATCTTCAACAACATTCATTTTAGTTTTTTCAATCACTATATCATACAACATTCCTTCCTAATTTCTTTTTTTTTTCTCTCACTATATATATATATATATATATATATATATATATATATATATTTCATCAATCCCCTTCCCTTTCTTCATGATTTATTTTCTTCAAAGTCCTCCAATTTTTTCTTATCAATTATTAACACATGGGAGTTATTGAAAATTTTAAAGCGCTAAAGGGGTTTATTTCTCTCAAAATTAAGGTAGATGAATATTGTATGAGCTAAAATTGGGTAATTGATGTGAGATTTTGAAGGAATATGAATGGGGGCTAATTGTATGTCTTTGACACACTCCATTCGATTTATTAGGCTCAAAATGAGATATTAGGGATATAAATGATGCATTGGGTAGGCTCGAAAGACTCAAACGGTCCAAAGATCGCCTAAATCATCCCTAAGTCATTTTCCTCCGTATTATCGTCTCGAAAGATAATCAGACAAGTTCTAGATTGTTTCTTTTCTTTCTTTATTTTTTTTTTCAAATTTTTTTATGAGCTTACCTCTTGCCAATTCACAATTAACTCATATAAGTATGACTTAAAGTGCATAGATGATGTCTCAAAATATGATACAAACTAGTTTGTGCTCAAATCTTTCGGCTACAACTACAGCTCATCTCAATCAATTCTAGGTGTGATGTAATTTCTTGAGTGTTCAAAAATCTAGAAAGTTAATTAGTGTATCATGTAATCACAAGTGCGGTTTCTCAAAAAATAACCAGAAAAATTTTCATGCTCGAAGATTAAACATTGAAGCACATGCTAAGTATGGTGACATGAAACAAACACAAATCAAATCCCCCTCACACTTTAGATTTACACTGCCCTCAGTGTCATGCTATTCACAAAGTATATAGAATTTGGATATAAAATAGTAAGAGAACACTTCCCTGGCAGTGTGCTTTAAGATCCATGGAGTACAACATGGGGATGGTAGAATTCCTCATTGCTGGTAATCTCTTATTTCAACAGTTTAGCTTTTCCAGAGTCTTAGTCATCTTACTTCATTCCAAAATTCCTACACACACCAAAATCACAGAGGATTAAACTAACAAAATTATAAAAATAAAAATAAAAGATGAAACAACAAGAAATAAAATAAATCACTGGGTTGCCTCCCAACAAGCACTAAATTCATTGTCTATAGCTTGACAATGGAGAAACATCCATCAAATAGCGGCTTCCGCCCTATAGTAAGTATCATACGATATTACATATGTGTCTTGATTATGTGTTCCCGCAAGCTTGACATGATATTGACATTGTAAGCTCGTCGCTCCAACAACACTCGGTAAAAACTGATTATTAAGGGAAGAACAATCTAATCCATAATAAAGCTCGTAGAGGATGTAATATTCTTGAGTTTGCGTTGATGGAAATAAAGAATCTGTTGGTGGAATATATGTTAAGACCATATAAGAATTCAAATCCTTCGACTTGTGTTCTTCTACATCCTCCAACTTCTCTTCTGCCTCATCTTTGCGTATGGATTCCTCGAAGAATTCTTCTTCCTGATTGGTCATTAATTGATCAACAAAAATCGCTTCGTCCTCTCGGTTGATTTCGGACACTGGTTGCATTAGAAGCTCAATCTGTTCATCGATGAAACACAAAGAGTTGACCATATTCTCCCACTGGGTTATGATTTCATCTAAATGTGCACTACGCTCTTCTTGTTGCTCAAATGGTTGGTTTACAAAATTGGGGAAAAATTGTGGAGGATATTGGTGACTCCAACCCTGCAGTGAATGATCACAATGCCAGTGGTAGTCGAAATCTTCCATATCATCTAACAAGTGCATCGCACTGTTGTATTCTCTATTAAATAAGTGACTACCAGTTGCCAAAGCTCCATAATTTACCCAACTTCTTGTTGCCTCATCCAAACCAAAATAGAAAATTTGAATAAGAGTGTAGTTTGACAAATCCTGAAACTGAAAGTTGTTTGCCAGATCATCGAATCTCCCTCAATCAGCATAGAATGGTTCTGAGTATTGTTGGGCGAAATTCGTGAACACTCCCCGATGATCCATCTTGAAGTACTTCGCAATAAAACAAATAAATTAGAAAAAAAATTCGAAAAAATGTCTAGTCTCAATTAAGTAATTTATTCTTATATTAAATAAATTAGTGCCCAACAACGGCACCAAAAACTTGACCGACGATTTCGGTTGGGAATAAATCTAGCAAGCGGACTAGGTCAAGTTATAGTAAATGGATGATAAGTCCAAGTATCGATCCCACAGACACTAATATTTAATTACTAGAATTTATATCACTTAACTTAAGCTAGACAAAATAATTAAAAATATGATATGTGGATTATTAATCTAAACTATTAAATAAAATAATTACAATTAAAAACGACGGATTCAGATATCAAGGAGGTATTCAAATTCAAATAAATAACTAAGACACACAACGGTACCAAACTCTACTATGCTGACACGTGTTTAAATTCAATTAATTATTTAATTCTTGACAATCACGGTGAAATCCTCAAATTTATTTATTAAACGATTCCTCGAGTTAATAAACATATTTAAATCTAACAGTCCAATTATTTCTAATTGAATTTAATTAGATCTAAATGCATTAAATCTTCGTGAAATTTCATTTTTCACCTAAAACCGCACACTGAAACCGAATACAATTTCTAGTCAGTTTAACCATGTGTTGATGACGTCTTTGTTGCTATATTTAATCAATCATATTTTGATTCGTGATTAATCAACATACATGTAAATAGTAGATCGGGCTATTAACAAGAAATATTAACCTAATATCAATCAATAATTAAAATCTAGAAAAATAATATAATGAAAATAAAACAAATATCAAATAAAATATTGTTTGGCCCTATCGTGGTCTTAGTCTAAATAAAATTACTCCATGAATTCAAAACAAAAGTGCAAAGTCATATTTAAATTCATAGAAGAAAACAAAATTAAGGATGAGTGAAAAGAATTCTCAGTGATTTGTGGCGTGTGATGAGGAATTCCTCCAGCTTTTGCCTCTGTCTTCCTCCATGTTTCTTTTCTCTTCTTCCTCCCAGGTGTTGTCTTCCGTGTAGTCTTCTATTCTGCACTTCCTTCTTCTCTCCTCTGCCTCTCTCTTCTTTTCTCTCACTGTTCACGTCTCTGTACGCTTCTGCCTCTCTCTTCCACCTTGCTTCTCTGCCTCTCTCTTCCGCGCTGATTTTTCTCTCTTTAGTGCGCCTTCCTTTCACGTTACGCTTCTGCCCCTTTTATTCTTCTCAATGGGCCTCTTCTTTCAAATATTTTAAGCCCATGTCAAGTATAAAAAATATAGATAAGATATTTATCAAGATTTACATAGATTTTTCTAAATTTTCAATATCATCAAGGAATGAGAATATTTTATTTCCTTTCTTTTGATATTTCGTTTCCTTTGAAATTTTGTAAAATCATCTTATCTCTCAATTTAGGCATTTTTTCCTCTTCTATTCAAATCTACAATCATTATAAAATTAATTAAGATAAGCACAAAATTAGGGATAATAATTCTAGATAAGCACAAATATTATAAAATAGAATCCCTAAAATCTCTATAAGATTTGGGCTTATCATGCACCTTCAGTCCAGTTAGGTCAACCATCAAGACATCCATCAAACTCACCTGCATCAAACAAACCTAGTGAGTCTAAAGACTGAACACATTATATCTTTAATAACAAGTAAAACATAATACAGTTAACATACAATAGTGAAAAATACTTGTACTTAAAATATCATTTTCATAATAATGCATAAAATTTAAACTTGAAAATTTTCATAAACATAATCATATCAATATAAACATATTCATATTTTATAATCGTATCCATACTTATATTCATATTCATGTTCGTGTTGTTGAATTCAGATCGAGATTGTGACTCGTATTCTTAGTCGTATTGGGCGATAGATCTATCTAGAGAAAACCACAGTACTGGGCGACGAGGACACCAACAACACTCTCACCGATCAACTGGGCCTTGGCCAACGTATTAACATATTCGTATTCGTATCCAAGGTAATACGATCGTCGGGCTCCCACTAGGACCATATCCCTCACGATATTTCCAACATATCACGTATTTAGTCACAATACCTTCACGTCCTTCAACATGTTATCATCACTTAACAAAAATCATGCATATACGTATCGTTTTTATTTTTGAAATCAAACATGCATCATATCTTTTAAATCTCCAACAACTAACCCATAAAAATCCATGATCATTTAAAAATCATAATTTAACATATAAAAATTCATAAACATCCATAATCATTGAAAATAATCATTTTAGCATATAAACAGCATTTAAGGCACTGCCATGACATTTACTAATTTTCAGGTGTAAAAAGACAGTTTTACCCCTGAACATGATATTTTACGTTTTTGACATTTTCTTGATTTCTTTGACTCTAACATGTCCCAAATAATTATTTAAGCTTAAATTAAAATTCTAATAAATTTATTTAGCTTAAAAACTAGGCTTTTTAATTAATTCGTAATTAATCATTTTGAAGGCGTTTTAATCCCGAAAAATCACAAACTTTAATATAAAATTCCTAAATTAAAAATTTAGTCTTTTTATATTATTTTAGCCATTGTGAACCATGACTCGACCCCCGTGAGCCGTGTTTCAATTAAATTAGCATTTAAAAACCGTAACTTGACCCTCATTAGCTAGCACCGAGCCATGTCTCGAATCTCCCGAGCCACCCTCGAGCCATAATGAACCAAACCCTGACCAACACCCTTATACACCCTACGGGACCCACGGAAACCATCCCTAGTCCCATAATCGAACCATAACAACTTTCCCATGAAGTGGCCGAGAACTCCCATATGGACAAGGGCTCATGTTTAGGTGCCTAGGACTCTAGCCATCGACTTGGCTCTCTAACCAACCCCTCCAGCACTCTCCTAGGACCCTTAGGATGCACCCTAGCTGAGCCCTTGAACCCCAGACCGAGCCCCATTCCGTGCACAAGCTGGGCAACCCTTGCGCGCAACTCACATGTCTCTCGGGTAGGAGTCCTTGTTGACAAGGGCTCCTCCCAGCCCATTAACTGGAGTTCTAGCATGGCTAGGACTCCACCCTGGAATATTTACAGACCCTGGCTAAGCCCTGACTCAAGCCAAGACCGAGCCATGCCCTCTTGAACAAACCTGAAGCCTAAACTCTCCAAGACAACAACTTGCTTCCATCTTGCGTTTGTGATGGTGTGTGGTGCTTTGGTTGAGTTCTAAGGCCTCTAAACTCGTGTAAAATAATGTGTGATCATACCCTAAATCATGGCAGCCCTTTTACACATAATAACATGAGTTGGGAATCAAAAACTTTGCTTGAAATTTCATGTGACATACAAAAATCGAAAATACACAAGGTGTCACTTGTTTTCCGTATTTTTTTCCCATGCATAAAAACATATTATGGTGTGATGATTAGTAAAAGAGAATATGGCGTTCCTTTGCGTTTTAAATGCACGATTATTCGTTGAAGATTTTCGAAGAACGGGGCAAGAACCTTGGCTTGATTTTCCTTGAGCGTCTTTCGAATTTTCCTCTTCAAATTGTGTGTGTGTGTGAGTGCCGTGTGTTTTTTAGTGAATTAGTGAGGGAAAAATTCTGAAAGTGGCGTGTGTTTGTTATGTGAGTTTAAGGTGGGTTTTGTATAATATATATTAATTAAATCACTAACAAGGCTTATGCCTATTAAGCCAACAATTTAGGTCCATTAGTCTTAATTAGGATTTAACTAAAATAGTTTTGTCAAAATAAGTTGTGAATTTATTAGCCAGGTTGCCAAAAAGTTCGTATTTTTGTTAAAAAACCAACACAAATAAAATTTACGTCCCGACGTATAAAATCACATCAAAATATCTTATTTTCAAAAACATGAAAAACCATCAAACATATTTTAAACAATTAAAAATAATTATTTAATAAAAACATTTTACGTTTTTCAGCCCTCGGTCTCCGTTCTTCGATCGCAAGTTGAATAATCCTTAAAAATACAATTTTATGCATCATGCAATTAAATCCTATTTAACATATAATCATGCTTGTTACCTAATCAATTAGGCAATTAAATAAATTAATTGCTTGTTTTTCATATTTCTTAGATTTGCATGCAGTTGTGTTACGTCGTCTTAATTTTTGAACTTTACAAATAAAGTGTAGAGAGAACACATACTAGAGTGAGTGAATATAAAATGAAAAGGGCACTCTTATTTACTTATCAGCTTGCAAAGAGTCATTATGCACAGAAGGAATACTCAGTTATATCAGCTTAGTATTACAAGCATATTTTTCCTCAGTGTGTGGGAAAACTTTCGGATAGTTTTAAAAGATCAGTTCTCACACACACACACACGCACACACACACCACCACTCAAATACAATCTTGCACAAAGACAATAGACTTGTATATGTAGTCTCTCTCACATAGACGTTAAAGAAGTGTTGGCTGGAAGGTGCTGCCTTCAGTCTAGCCTAGGAGTTCAGTTAGGCAGTGGGTAAGTCCTAAGTTGGGTGAGTTACTACACTTACTGTAATTAATCAAAGTCTTCTAATGAATCGTATCCGAGAAGGTAGAAGGGGTGACATATGAGCAGTTGAAGTCTCTGAACATCCATAAATATATCTTGCGTATTTAACTGTTTAACTATTGATTTCAAACTGATTTAACCAATTAGAGCATCGTCGGTTCAGTTCTCACCATAACTGAACTAACGAATGCAAAAACTAATCCACCCTTTTTTCAGTTTTTCAGTTACACAGGATATACAAAATATATCAATGTTCATTAACGAAGGATTATTTCGAATGTTTTCCGCTTGGTTTTAATACCAAACTCCATTTAATTCATTGGTGTATACATTCTTAGAATACGAGCTATTGCAGCTCTTGAAGAATATTTTGTTTGAAGCACCTCAAGGTGCTCTGCGAACGATCCTTCAATGCAAACACTGTCATTACCATTTTTTATGGTGCTCCTCAAACTATCAAAAAACCAAGAATAAAATGGACATGTGAAGAAAAGAAAAGATAAATGTGGATAACGTTGCCAAATAAATCATGTACAAAACACTGGACAAGAATAATTTTAGCAAAATCAAGATTTTTTTCACTACCAAAGATATCTGAGAGAAACTTGTAACGACCCGAAAATCAGACTACGTATAAGCCATGCATAATTGCTACTATTTAAATTAAAAATGAATTTTTAAATATATATATATATATATATATATATATATATATATATATATATATATATATATATATATATATATATATATATATGAAGTGGTAATTCATTTTTAATAATTTTAAGTCATGATTATTTATTTTAAAAGAAGATGGTTAGTTTTATTTTTTCAGGATAAATACACGAGGCCGGATCGGAGTTTGGAGATTAGAAATAAGATTAATAATAAGAAAAATATTCTTAAATTTAATTTAATCTAAGGAATAATTTATTTTAATGAAAAAGAATGTTTTAGGATTTTTTTAATTAATGGGAGGCAAATTAGTAAATAAATTCTATTATATTCAATATTTAATTAAAGTTTAAGAAAAATGTGTAAACAATTGAGGATGAATTAATCTAGGTATAATATATTCGAGAAATTAAACACAACATTTAAACATTTAAATTTGGAGGTCAAGTATGCCATACAAAATTCTAAGCAAGATTCTAAACTAAATTAATTTGTTAATGCATTAAAATATATAATGGAGGTTTAACATTTTAATCAATTAAAATGCAAGGATTAAATAAAAACATACCATGTAAATGAGTAACAAATTCGGTCAAGCCTTAAACCATTTCTAATGTGATTAGTAACTCCCCATTCAAGTAAATCCTAATTGTATTCATCTCCCAATTTTAATGCACTAATTATAAGTAAATTCAAATACAAAAGACACCTTAATTCTTCCTTAATCTGTCATGCTATCAAGGAAACGGAAACATGCAGAAAAGAATAAGAACAAGAATCGGATAGCAAAGGAATAAGGAAAACAATTCAAGTCCATTTAACTCCTTTACTTGTAACCTCCCACCTTAATGCATTTTATGGCATCTTTAACAACTCTTGTAACCCTCATCTCCCTTACATAACACTCCTACATCCTATATACTCAAAAATATCAGCAACAATAAAATAAATTAGCAGCAAGAATAAGGGAAAGGGATCGGCAGAAAATTGGAATGAAAGTGTATTTCAAATTCCATCCAACTTCATCACTTGTAACTCTCCCCTAAATGCACTTCAAGACACCTTTAACCCCACTATTAACATTCCTCTTCCTTACCTACATACCCTACACACATATGCACGAAATATCAGAAGAAAACATCTGCTGAAAAATCGTGAAAGCAACAGCAAAAACAGTAGCAAAAACAAGAGGAAAGAATTCGACTCCGTTCCGTCGCGTCGTATTGTCGTATTGATTTGTTTTCTTCAAAACAAATTCCAGGCATGTATATATTATTCCTTTGCTCTACAATCAAGTTATATTAGCTATTTTAAATAAGTATATGTTCATACATCAAGGGACAAAACGAATTTGACAGCAACACCCTCCAAAAATCTGCACAGCTTTTCGGGTCATGATGTGTGCTTCACGCTTCAGTGTTTTATGTTGTTGACAGGGATTTGCTCGATTCCAGGCTTACAAGGCTGCATCTTGACATCATTTAGATTGTGTTAGGGGGTTTTGGTTCATTGGTTTCAATCCATACACGCACAAACAAATAAATGACAGCAACTTTACATTTAAGTGCAGAAATGAGGCATGAGTTCTGTCATGGAATGGTTAAGGATGGTGTTCGAATCTTGGCTGTCCTAGAGACTGTAGCCATGGTTAGAACTCTCCCTTAACATGTCTAGGACGTGACCAAGGTGTCCTTTCCAAGCTTGGTTCATGGATCCATCAAAATTTTTAAATCACAAGACAAGTGCACATTTCGAATTTTCAGTTCCTGTGTTAGTGGGTTTCGGTTTTTGGGGTGTTGTTTGGATTATGGTTGGCTCCTAGCCCATATCCATGGTTTATACAACACTCCATCATGTCTAGATCGAGCCATGGTCGCTCAAATGGCCATGGGAACGATACAAGACAACAAAACGATGCAATACATCACACTATACAGAAAGTGGCTCTTTCGGTTTTGAGCTGTGATTGTCCTAGGTGTTTGCTTGGTTTGTGGTTGGCTTTTAGCCCTTAGCCATAGTCCAAGTCATGCCTTAGGATGTTGGTAAGAGTCCTTGGGAGGTGGTTCAAGCCCTTGGTCAATAAATTTGAGAGTTTGCACCACAAACGCACAAGTTGCCACTGCTGGTTTTTTTTTTACAGCAACTTTCATCTTCGGTTTTGAGGTTGGTTTGAGTTCTTGGTTGGCTTTTAGCCCATGGCCTTGGACTTGACAATACCTTAATGAGTTAGGAAAGTCGTGTTTTTGGCCGTTTGTGATTTGGTCGAGTTTAGAGGTCGTACGAGAATTTACGGTGAAAGGTGCCAAAATGACTCTCGAAAGAGTGTTTTATGTTTTTGAATTCCTTTCACCTATTTTCGTGTTTTATAGTTATAATGCATATTTTTCAGTATGTTTGGGGTATTTTTAATCATGGTTAAACGTCGGTTTAATGTTGGTTCGGGTTGGTACGAAGCCATGGTTAAAAATCAAGTTGTTGGTCCGAACCGTCTCGTTTTTGGGTTATTTGTTAAGTTTTTGTCAAGTTAAAATTATTTGCATGTGTCACATATTAGAATTAAGTCGCAGCGAGCCTGGGAACGATTCAACTCATCCGGTGAAAATAAGTTTATAATTATATTACGTGCATAAAAATATAAAATGTTTATTTTTGAGATATATGCTATATGTCTTGTGGCCACCTTATGCTTATGGGTTTGGAAGTCGGTAGGCGCAACCGAGGACCTCTCCGCCCGGTGACTTACGACCGGTTTATGATTATGTATGGGTACGGACATCCAGTCCAAGGGCTGTGATTGATCTCTACCGCCCAGTATACTGTGGTTTAGTCTGATCAGGCGCTTACGCTATGTTATGGGCCACTTGCTTAGAAACATTATCTCTACCAGAAAATTATGATATGTTATGACAGAGGTCTATTGAGCAAAGCGTTTACGTATGATTTTCAGATATGCACGTAGTTATAATTATTCATGATACGATTTTCGCAGTATGCTTTACGACACTTTATTTTTACATGGCATGCGATTTCATGAAATATTTACTTGTTATTCACGATATATACATGTTGAGTCTTTAGACTCACTAGACTTGATTGTTGTAGGTATTGATGAGGGCGAGACCGCGGACGGAGACCAGTGAGCGATCTTGGGACAACGGTAGTAAACCCGAGGACCTTATGATTTAGTTTATGCACCTTTTATTATTCAGACTAAGTTTTAATACGTTGGATTATTTTTAAACTGATGTTTACGTTGGATTATTTTTAAATTGTTGGGTGAAAACAATATTTGCTTCCGCTGTTATTTTAAAGTTAAAATTATTTACATGTTTATTTTAATTAAATAAGACAAGATAAATATTTATTTAGAAAATTTTTAATAATTCCGTAAAATTATGAATACGAAATACGGGCCTTTACAGTTGGTATCAGAGCCTATGATCTTGTAAAGGGTTGTACTACTACTGCTCTCGAGAAGCTCATGAAGTCACGTCTTCGGTCTGTAAGTTTTAAATTTACGCATTTTATTTAAAGCATGAAATATTTTAACAGCAGGTTTCATGAAATCTTTTACGTTCAGATTTTGTTTATGCAGTATTTATTTAAATTTAAAGAAATAATGTAATTATGCATGTTGGTTATGTTGGAATTGGAAATGTCTAACAATTCGAATATGGGACTTTAGGAGAAGTTGAAAATGATTTGACTAAATTAATTTTTAGGTCAGTAGTACTGATGTCCTCCTTATGGGTCATAAGTTAATCTTGAAAATTATGAATGCTTTTGGGACTTGTAGAAATTCTAAGAAATTATTGATGGTTCTTGGTTGCTAGTCGAGTAAATTTTTGAGGATTTCATATAAGCAATAGCGATTCGAATACTACGACAATCTTTAGGATTATAAATGTACAATTTCAGGATTTTAAGTATCTATGGAAATGTAAGATTAATTATGAGAATTTATTTAGGATACATGCTCTACCTAGTTAGATTTAAGGATGGAATTGCATGAATTGAGAATTTTAGGGACCTAATTGTAATAACTAATAATTTGAGGACCTAAGTGTAAAAAAAATAAAAATCTAAGGGACTATTTTCGAATTTACCAAATTTTGGGATTAAATTTCGAGTTCGAGAATCTAAAAGTTTAATGAGGTTAAGATGGAAAATTTTATGAGGACAATGATGCAAATTTCGAAGAGTGTAGGGCCAAAATGTAAATTGGGAGAACTGTAAGGGTCAGGTTGTAATTTTCAAAATTTTAAGGATTAAATGCGAACTTTTGAGGAACACTTGGGATTTTAAATATTTATAGAAATGTAAGACGTGTTATGGGAATTAATTTTGGGTTTAATAAACTTAAGGCTATTGAACCTTATGATACGAGAAATCTATAAAATGAAATTGAGAATACTGAGAACTCATGGGTAATTGTGGAATTTTCGGGATTTTTTTTTTAAAAAAATTCTTGAGATAAGAATTGAAAGGTTTAAATGATAAGAATTTTCGGTAATTTAATCATGGAAAGATGATTAGAACCTCGAAATAGCTGGATTATAATGTTATAAGGACTGACAATCAAGGACATTGTAGGATGAATAAATCTTGGGCTTGAAAATTTAAGCGTTGGTGATATAACGTCGGGGAAAATTAAGAATTTAAAGTGACAACAAGTTAAAGTAAAAAATTTATCGGTTAGCTAAGTTATAAGAGTAAACATTGACTTAGCGAATTTTTTTTTGGGAATTTAAGTTTGATGTGTCGTAAGTTTTAACCAAGATCTTAACAGTTAGAATTATACCTTTGAGGAAATTTGATTTTTCTAGAAAATTGAGTATGATGGATGGTTAGGTTACTCGATAGACGCATGTAAGAATTAAATTAGACACCTTATCTTGAGGAATTTTGAAAGTCATTTAGAAATTTGGGACTAAGCGGATATGTGGGCTGGAGTTATACTATCTAATATTATTTGGGTTGCATAAGCTTGAATTTCAAGATTTATAAGATAGGTGTTCATATATAAGTTTTGGGTGAAATAAAAACAAAAAAGAGAATTAGAGGCGTTCAACATAGATTACCAATGAACTAACATTAAGATTTTAATTGAGTAAGAAATCCAAAATCTTGATATGGGAATTTTAGAACTCTATGGGTGATATGAGCGAAGTTGAATTATTAGAGTAAGTTTATCGCTAACATGAGATAACTTATTAATTTTTATACACTAGACTTAATTAAGCATTGATGATACTTAAGAATGCGACATTTGTTTCAATGAGGAAAGTCCAGAGCCTTAGGCCTCAACTATATTGTAATTGGAAAGAAAATGGTTTAAGAATATAATGGAGACTTGAAGGGCTTTAAAATATTGGTAGAAGGTCGATGTTGTATAATTGAGTTTTATGGATTAACGTTATTTGAGGTTTAAGATTTGCAACAATTTGATATTTAGGGTATACTCGTAAATAGTTAAGTTATATAAGTTTGGGCTGTAAGATAAAGATTCGATTCAAGGATCTTAGACTAATTTTGTTATGGAGCTGAGATAAGATTTAACTTTTAAGTGTATCATCGAGGATAGAAGTTGATCAGTAACCTTTGGTGCTAAGAGTCTTTAAGTTGAACTGCGTAAATACTAATGTAATAGGTCGTTGAACATTACGGGTATAGTATAAGGAAGGTAAGATATGATAAGTTTGAACCACCAATTCTAATATTGAGAACGGTGAGAAAAATCAGAATTCGAGGTCATAGTAAACTAAAGCTAAGTTACCATAAGTCGTTTTAAGTTGCGATTCCCAAATGAAATTTTTGGTAGGCAATTTAATTAGGATTGAAGAAACGTAAGGACAGCCTATGACTTAATTTTTATCAGAGTAGCGCAGCGGTAGCGTGGATTGTTGGGATAATAGAATTAAGAATATAAAATTTTGGATTATCGAGGATTGGCGAATTTCGGGGACGAAATTCAATTTAAGGGGGGAAGATTGTAACGACCCGAAAATCAGACTACGTATAAGCCATGCATAATTGCTACTATTTAAATTAAAAATGAATTTATATATATATATATATATATATATATATATATATATATATATATATATATATATATGTATATGAAGTGGTAATTCATTTTTAATAATTTTAAGTCATGATTATTTATTTTAAAAGAAGATGGTTAGTTTTATTTTTTCAGGATAAATACGCGAGGCCGGACCGGAGTTTGGAGATTAGAAATAAGATTAATAATAAGAAAAATATTCCTAAATTTAATTTAAGCTAAGGAATAATTTATTTTAATGAAAAAGAATGTTTTAGGATTTATTTAATTAATGGGAGGCAAATTAGTAAATAAATTCTATTATGTTCAATATTTAATTAAAGTTTAAGAAAAATGTGTAAACAATTGAGGATGAATTAATCTAGGTATAATATATTCGAGAAATTAAACACAACATTTAAACATTTAAATTTGGAGATCAAGTATGCCATACAAAATTCTAAGCAAGATTCTAAACTAAATTAATTTGTTAATGCATTAAAATATATAATGGAGGTTTAACATTTTAATCAATTAAAATGCAAGGATTAAATAAAAACATACCATGTAAATGAGTAACAAATTCGGTCAAGCCTTAAACCATTTCTAATGTGATTAGTAACTCCCCATTCAAGTAAATCCTAATTGTATTCATCTCCCAATTTTAATGCACTAATTATAAGTAAATTCAATGTTTGTGAAGAAATTTTTCAAGCTCGTAAGGAAGAATTAGGGCAATTTTCAAAGTCCAAACAGACAAAATCACTACAAGAAAGAGTTCGCGGATAGGACAATGCATGCTTAAATTATGAGACAGTCGGACTTTTCATACCGACTGCCTAAGACAAAAAAAAATGAGAGAACGCCAACTGACAAATAAGGTCGATCTCATGACAAGAAGAAAAGGTCCAAAGATGACAAAAGGTCATTCAGGAAGAGGAAAAACCAGATGGTGCTGGTGGCCGAGGACAGTAATTCCAAGTGAGAAGAGTCTGATTTAGACTCATATGACTCAGAAAGTTCCACCAGTGTAAGTGATCCACCAGTGAGAAGCCCACTGAATCATAAATAAATAAGTCAGACTTCTCATTGAAACATTCCTTGGAATTAGTTAGTTTACTCTGAGTTAAGGATCAGAGAACGACTGAATTGTTGGAAAAAATTTTCTGAATTTTAACAGTCTCTGATTTTTGTTAGAATGTCAGAATTACATAAACATTACTCTTAGTGTACTATTGTCAGAAAGGACATTGACGTGGAAAACGACATGATTAAAGACTACTCTATTTGGAAAAAAATATCAAATTTGATTTTACCGACCGTTTGATAAAAGTCTATAAATAGGTGAAGATATCAGTCAGTCTATCTTCCTCGTATGAAAAAGTTCGAGAATTCTCAAGCTTTCAAGATCCCAACCGATAAAAATTTTGTATCACACACTTTGAGTGTTTTAACAAGATCATTAAGTATCTTTGGTTTTTAGTATTCTATTTCTGAAATACATGTAATCTGACAGTAAGCGTACTGATCAGTTTTGTTGAGTGTATTACTAAGAGTTCCAGTTAAGCAGTATGTTAAGTTCTATTGAAGTGGACAAAAATTACAAAATGTTGGAATTGTCAAAGTCTTTTAGTAAAATCCTTCCGCAAGGAAGATGTGATGACTTACGAGAATTGAAGTATCCGAATGTTCAGAAATGAAACTTCCATTACTTTTAACTTTAAAATTAAATAAATACTAGAGAAATTTTTTATATAAACTTTTTTCTAACTTCAAAACCATCCAACATAAACTAATTTTAAAAAACTCAAATGCATAAAAATCCATAAATCGTCAATCACAAAATCGTACGTTAATTTTAAAATAATCTGACCACTAAACTTCAAAATAAATCATAAAATCTCTAATAAAATAATTATCAAAATCTTTACTTTAAAACTTTAAATCTTAAGCTAATGTAGAAAATAAAAGTCCCTCGGGAGTGTACTGCCGGACATGTTTCACTCAAGCGTAAGCGCCGCCCTCAAAATCATCCTCATATTCGACCATCCAAACTTAGTATGTCTAATGACTCAACACGTTCTAACAATAAATAACAAATAATACGTATATAGGCGCATGGATTTAAAATAATATTTTTATTTTAAATAAGTTGGCGTAAAACTAGTAAGCATAAATAAATCATAAATTATTAAATCATAAATCCTTTCATCATCGTATAGCATTTTTGGTGAAGCATGATCCTTGAAAATGACTATCATATCATCATGTCGTCGACTGATCAGTCTAGCTATACCAAGTACCTAGGGGCGGGGCTTCAGCAACTCTCATTACTGGGCCGTAGCCAAATATGGAAATACGATCGTCGGGCTCTCTCTAGGGCTTTCTCCCGTAAACGAGCTCCATCTGGGGGATTTCCCTCACAATATCCACAATCAAATATTTTATATCACATTCACTTCACATCCTTCAAAATTTTTGTCCTTTCCTTTTATTTATAAAATATCGTCTCCTTCAAAAATCGTAAAATAGCATTTTTCGGGAAAAATCGTACAACATTTGCATATATCATAAAAATATCATATTTGCATCATAAATATTTTGAAATATCATTTAGCATGTATTATGATTCTGCAGGACACTGCCAGGCTTTTCGAACTACCCGAGACGTAAAATGATCATTTTATCCCTAGACCTCGAACTCCCCAATTTTGAAATTTTCTTACTTTATTGACTCGAGCCTATCTCAATTCATCATATAATCTTAAATTTTACTTCTAATATTTTTCTTAAACGTAAACCCGAGCCTTTTGATTTAATAACTAAGCTGTAAAGCGTTTTTCATTTCATCCCTAAACTACCCCCATGAACCACGAGCAATCCCTCGCGGCCCACGTTTTGAACCAATTTTTCTCCCTAACTATAACCGAGCCATTTTCTTGTCCAAGAGAGCGACACCCTCAAAACCCGAGCTGCCCTCAAGCCCTCCTGGACCAGGCCTTGACTTGACCACCAGCCTACCCTCCTGGACCACCCTGGACTCGCCCCGACCAGCCATGATCCAACCCTAAGCCGCGTGATCCATCTCTCCCTTCATCATGCGTGCACCTCGGCCCCCTTGTCCACCTAGCCGCGCCCAGGCTTGCACCAGACCACCGGCCTTCTTCCTAGGATCCTAATGACCCTACTAGATCAGCCCTAACCATGTGTACCATCCCCGTCGCGTCCAAAGTCGTGCCCTAACCCTTGCTGTAGCCATGGTTCCTTCTTCCTGCAAGCGCCCATGAGTCCAGACCTAATAGGACTCTTCCTAAGGTCGAGTCGTGGCTAAAACAGGGCACTGACCAAGCCCTGGTGTAGTTGTCCCCTTAATCGTACCCTTAGAGCCAACCACACTTTATTGAAAACCATAGGTTCATCCTCCCTTAGCCATGCACGGTTTCAGCATATATTCTTCGCTTATTTGACCTTTTACCCATCTCTCAAACATCTTATATTAGCAACGTGTTTCTTAGAATGTATAACACAATTTGTACATGCATAGAGACGTCAAATATTTGAGAAATACACGTCTAACGTTAAATAATTTGATATAAATAATTTTCATGCTTCAAAACATAAATAATGCATATATTGGATTGAATGGTGCAAAAAGAAAGTTTAAGCCGTGCCTTTGCATTTAGAACGCTCGAATATTCAATCGTTGACGCAAGTTTCGAACAAACAGGGGGCGAACAAACCTTGGATTTTGCTCTCAAAATTTCAAAAATCTTAGTGTGTGTGTTGTGTGTAATTTTCGACCTAGAGGAGTCTTTAGAACCCTAGTTTTGATTTTTTAAATTTCGAAATAGTGTTTTAAAAAGTTGGGGTTTTATGGTTTTTGGTTTGAAAATAAATAGCCCCATCAATCCTAGTAAACTTAGGCCCAATAAGGTCCATTTAATTATAAAATAAAAGTTTACAAAAATCGTTAACTTTCGGGCCTTTAAAAGTCATTCGTTTGACTAAAATCAGCTTCCCGGATAAAATAGGGCTCGATCGTCAAATAATTTGGACTCCAACATTTTTAAAAAAATTTCATTCTATTTAATCATTTTATCGAGCCATAAAAATATTTATCGAAAAATATGTTCACCTTGGTCGTCCCCGGTATCTTTTCTCCGGCCTAATATCGAATATCCGGACAACATCCTAATTTTCACGAAATCATGCATTTTAAAAATTTAATCATATAAATATTTCATTTAAGTATTTAAAATCAACTGAATAAAATAAACAAACAATTTAAATAATTTACATGCATGTGGTTTACGTGGACTGATTTTTGGACGTTACAAGAAACAAACTCGTGTTACTTACATTTCTGTTAGCCTTTTCTTATTCAATATTTGATTGCATGATTGTTCTTACCTTAAGTCATTTTTTTTTGTTCAAACCTAACAAGTGAATCTATTTTCGCACAGTGACAATTACTGGTTTATTGATACCAAACGACAATAATTCTATTTTAGTATTCTTAACCCAATAGAAATATTTTCAAAATTTTTTGAGATTATTGATCTTAACAAAATAATATAAAATTAACACAAGATAACCGAGTGATTTATATTTTTTTCCTCATGATATGGATTGTTGAATTTTTTTTAAGAAAATGAAAAACCTCATGGGCTATATCATTAAATATCTAAAAAAAATTGAGCTTTATTAATATTATTAATATAAACAATTTAGTAGGCTAGCTGAATGTCTAACGAATTTTATTGAATACTAATTAATACTCTGAAAAGTTTTATGGGCTAGATGGGAGGAATGGGTCCACCCTTGTAAATACGTCCATTCACACTTTATATTTCGAAAATTTTCCATCATAAAAATGATAATATTATTATTCTTTTGTAATTTGAATAATTGAATAAAATAAGTTTCAGATTTCAATAATTAAAAAAATTAAATAATTTTGATTTCAAAATTCTTGGTGGTGTACCCACTTTTCCAATTCTCATCCCATTCCTTGTCAATTTCTTAAATTACCATAAGATCATTTATCCATTTTAGTAATTCTAATATTCCTCAATTTTATAATTATAAATCAAACAAATAAAAAAAAATCACGTTAGAATGATATTTGTTTTGTGTTTTTTAAAAATATTTTACCAATTTTTAATTATAAGATACAGATTATACGAACACGTAACACATACGTGAAACATTGGTATTAGATTAATTGGACACGATAAATTTTACATTTTTATAATATGTTGTGGTAAAGTATGATAGATTTTAATGGACACAATAAATTTTACATTGTTATTGTTGAAACCAAAATACCTACGACTAATATTAATGACAAATTTCACGTAAAAAAATGATACTTGTAGTCTAGTTCATAAAGTTTGTCTAGGAAAATCACACCATGTCTTCAAAGCAATTTGAATTTAATATTATAAATTTTTATAATATTTTAAATTATAGATTATGTATTAATTTGGTAATTTATTTTTTATAATAAACATTAATATGAGAATTTTATGATACTAAAAATATCTAATTATTTTTTCTATATTATTTTAATATATATAATATAAAGACCCTTAAAATAACTAACTTTTGGTCTCATTTTATGGTTTAATAATTTTATATATTAATAAAATGTTAAAATTTCAATATAAATCACATGTGATTTAGTGGATAGATCTTTTGTTTTCTAACCATCAAATTGTTGGTTCAATTTTGCTCTTTTTTTTCTCTTTCAAATTTTTTAATATATATATATATATATATATATATGTAAATTACAATATTGTCCTTAACGGTTTATTATAATTATATTTTTTTATATAATTTTTTTATTTATAAATAAAATTATAGTTAATTTTTGACAATTTTTTATAATTATATTTTGATATTTATTTAATTTATAAAAATTATAGTTAATTTATGACAATTTTTTATAATTATATTTTGATATTTATTTGAATAAATTAAATTAATTATAAAAATATTATATAAGAGCATGCCTCGGAGCTCCAACTATATATAAAATTTATCAAACCACACCCAGAGAGTGCCAACGCCTACTACATTAAGATTCAAGAAACGAACATTTCACCTGTTTTCTTCTTCATTCGCCGTTCGCAGAAATGTTTCGTTCCTCTATCATCCCCAGCACGCATGTTCACGCTCCTCCTTTAGCCTCACCTGCCGCCGCCGTATGTCCAAATTTTCTCCGGACCCATCATCTCAGGCTGCCTCGCTTCAAGGTGCGGAGCTGGGGCGTCGCTCCCAAAGATTTCAAAGATGGCAAAATGTACTTCTTTTTTCCTTGTTCGTGTCCCATTTTAAGTTATTTTTATCATTATTATTAAGATTCCGAGACAAGTGCTAAACTTGAGATTTAATCGTGTTATTTTCAACTGAAATGTTAATGGTGGGAGTTTCTTGAAATTTTACTGTGGGCCCTCATCTTAAGCATTTGCTGGATCAGCCTTGTAAGTAGATTCTGCCGTTTTAAAGTTCATCGAAGAAGCTTAAATTAATAGCTTTGTAAACTGGAATTAATTTGCTAACAGGTATCTTGGACCTGGTTTTTGTATTTGGTGTGATTTTGTTTTGTTTTTGTTTTTTGTGAATTTTCAGTATACTAACTATTGAACATTTAAATTTATCAGCTGTGATACATACGATGAGTTCACTTTCAACATTTTGATCTTATTTATTGTTAGAACAAGTCCATTTCACCAAGTTGAACTTAAAGTTCGAGACTACGAGGTGGATCAATATGGTGTTGTGAATAATGCTATATTCGCAAATTACTGCCAATATGGTATGAATCTGTTTCTTGTGGGATTTTAAAGATTGTTGATTTATTTAGTTTTGTATCAGTGTTGATATCCATTTATATCTGATGGTTATTCATCCAAGAAGATTGAAGAATTATGCAAATTGATTATAGGAATATAATCTACAAAGAAAATATTTTTTATCCTTCCTATGTGTAAAAGGATTGCTTGTTTGATGTATGAACAGGTCGGCAGGAACTTTTAGAAGTGATTGGAATAAACACCGATGCTGTAGCCCGATCTGGCAATGCATTTGCTCTTACAGATTTGTCGCTTAAGTTCATTTCGCCTTTACGGGTATGCCTATAACATTCATATTTTGCAGTTCCCTATGTTACGATCTGATAATGCATAATGGCTAACGATGTCGAGTCGTCATGTTCATGTCTTGATTAAGCAATGAAAATTTCATTATTGAATTAGAAGGATGCCATTTTGGTTGAGCAGAGCTTGTTGCTATGATTTACTGTTTTGACAGAGTGGAGACAAGTTTGTTCTCAAGGTAAGGATATGTGACGCTTCTGCTATTCGGTTGTTCTTTGAACACTTCATCTTCAAGCTGCCAAATCTAGAGGTCTCTTGTTTTATTCTTATGTTTGATTCAGTATCATAGAAAAGATTTGTGGGGGATGACTTAACCTTGACAATATTATTATTTGATGTCTCTCCAGCCTATAGTGGAAGCAACAGCTACAGCAGTTTGGCTCAATAAAAACTATCGTCCTGGTCGTATCCCTACTGAAGTGAGATCGAAATTCGCTCAATTCCTTCTAGGTAGAGACTGAGACTCTGAATGATTATGTTCTGCTAACGGAGAGTTTCTGTTCTCTCTGGGAAATGGGATGAAAATATGAGCAAGACTGGTGCAGGAGTTGTTGGGGCGATCAAATAAAGTTAGAAAAGATTCTGGTTTTATCTCCAGGACAGAATCTATTTGTTATGGAAACACTGAGAAATCAACGTTATTGATGTTTTGTGTTATATTACATGGCTTGAAATGAAATTCGGTACAAAAATTTGAAAAATCTAACGTACGATGTTTCAATATCAAATGTTTCATATCTGACACTAATATATGATTTTTGAAGACTCAAACATGTATAAAAAGTATCGATATTAATAACACATATTTTCTCGTATGAAAATCAGTACCATACATTGAAAATAAGATATTAATAAATGATGTTCGAATACCAAATGTTTCAGATCTAGTACTCGTATATGATTTTTGAATACCCAAACATGTATAACATGTATTGATATTAATGACACGTACGTGTCTTTTTTCGGATGAAAATCGATACAAAACATTAAAAAAATGTTGTACTAATATACAGTATTTCAGTATCAAATCTTTCAGATCCGGTTCTAATACGTGATATTTTGGTACCCAAACAAATATAATAAGTGTTGATATTAATATAGTTATTTTAATTGTATAATCTAAATTTTATCTTTTGTACCATATTTAAAATAGTTAGCACTCACATATAATATATTATTACATGATTTTTAACGTTTTATACCGAATTTCATCGAAAAATATACGTAAAAGCTTAGGAATGCTGAAACATTTTATATGTAAATCAAAGATTGCAGAAATATTTTTTTGTCATACATGAACTCACAACACTAACTTAGTTTAGATTTAGAAATTTAAAAGCAAGTCTCCCTTGAATAGTTGTGCAAGTGATAATAACAAAAGTTTCTCAACATAGTTTTTCCAAAGATCTCAATAAAGAGCACGAAGAGCTCCATGATTTCAACATAGTTTTTGCAAAAGATCTACGTCTTTAAAGTTATATCGAGATTTCAAGTAATCCACTATATTTTAAAAGTTATCATCATGCAAAGACTCACGGCAAAAACTTATGTGAGACGGTCTCACGGGTCGTATTTGTGAGACGGATCTCTTATTTGGGTCACTCATGAAAAAGTATTATTTTTTATGCTAAGAGTATTACTTTTTATTGTGAATATGGGTAGGGTTGACCCGTCTCACAGATTATGATCCGTGAGACGGTCTCACATGAGACCCACTCAAGACTCACTTGGAACAAATTTCAAGTAATCCACTAAATTTCAAGTATCCAACAAAAGGCGGGTGTATTGTGTTTTAATTTTTCTTTTACCTTTTTTATATTTCTAATTCTTTCATTCTTTTTTATTATTATTTTTTTTTAAATTTGGATTTTTGTTTGCCTCTTTTTTTATGGGCCTTTTGTTCCCTATTTTGTTGTAAGTATAAAAAATTTAATGTTTCATTTCTTATTTTTTTCTTTTTTTCTCCCTCTCTCCACATGATCAACTTATCCGTTTTTCTCTTTTTTCCTTTTGTTCATTTTTTTTTTTTGAGTGTGTCTCATGTGAGACCGTCTCACGGATCTTTATCTGTGAGACGAGTCAACCCTACTCATATTCACAATAAAAAGTAATACTCTTAGTATAAAAATTAATAATTTTTCATTGACGACCCAAATAAGATATCCGTCTCACAAATACGACCCGTGAGACCGTCTCACACAAGTTTTTGTTTTTTTTTTTTGAATTTACAGTTGAAATGTCCACTACTTTTTTTTATTTAAATCATAAACTCGAAAACTACTACTAAAAGTAACTTAACATTTTCATAACTCATAATAAATTAACAATTGAATTCTCAAGTGCCCAAAACCCCTAAATCATCAACTAATCAAAAATCCTACATTGGCCTTTTAAAAAGGTCAACTAACAACAAAATAAAACATAAAAATCTCTAACAAAATCATTAACAATAATCTTTTAATATTTTATCTAACAAGTTAGTGCGGAAAATAAATGTCTCTCGAGAATATACTACCGCACTCGATCTACTCAAGCGTCAGCGCCTCCTCATATCATCGAATCCTGTAACATTCAAATCCAGTGAATCTAATGACTCAGCACGTTCTAAACATGAATAACAAGTGATACATATACAAGCACATGCAATAAAATCATACTTTTATTTAAAATAAATTTTGAAAATAAAATAACCATTTAAAATAATTTTCGGCATATATAAATCATATATCATAGAATCGTAAAATCGTAAAGTTTTCAACCCGTCATCATTTTGGGTGAAGTTTGATCCTTGAAAGTGACTAGTTTTTATCATCTGGTCGACTGATCAGTCTTTAGCTCCACATGGCCCATGGGGACGGGCATTAGGCTCCGCCGTGGAAATACAATCTTCGGGCTCTCTCTGGGGTCTTTTCCCTCACGACATCCCCACAAAATTGTAAGTTCACCGTTCCTTTTTAAAACGCATCCCCCCACAACATTGTAAGTTCATCGTTCCTTCTTGAAACACATATCCTCTTTGTTACAGTCAATTTACATTCTTCAAAATATTTTTCTTTTTCTTTTTTAAAACATAAAATATCATTTCCTTTCCACCTTTGCAAAATAACATTTTTCATAGTAAAGAAAATTGTAAAATATCATAACTTTTCAAAAAATATCATTTTAACAGTAAAAAATGCGCAACTTTACCATAAATAAAAAATCTCATATTTTCATTTTAAACATCATAAAATATCATTTTACATGCGTTATGATTCTTCGGGATGTTGCTAAGCATTTTTGTACTACTCAGTTGTAAAATGACCGTTTTGCCCATAGGCGTAAAATTTTCGATTTCGACTTTTTCTTATTTTTAATGACATGTACTTATCCAAAATAATTATTTAAGCTTAAATATAATTTTTAATAATTTTATTTAGCTAAAATTCAAGGCTTTCTTTTTAATTTCCTAATTAATAATTCGTGAGGCGTTTTAATCCCGATTTAATTCAAACTTTAATATTTTCTTCCTAAATTTTAAACATAGACTTTTTATTACCTAAACTAACCTTGTGACCATGAACCACCCCCGTAGACCCATGGTTCGAATTTTATTCATTAATTTAGCATTTGTGACCCATGATTGAACCCACCGATCCATCTCTCGATTTTGTTGAGCCACGGTCGAGCCAGACCCTAGCCAACCCATCTAGGTACCCTACTGACCAGCCCTGACCCATAAAACTAGTCCCTAACTCACGCACGAGCCCTGCACCCGAGACTCCTAGCTACGCAAGCTTCCTACCCTCACTAAGACTCCTAGTCGATCTAGGACTCCCCTTGTTGCTTAGCCACTGGTCACCAGCTCACCTAAACATCACTAGACCAGCCCAAGACTCGACCCAGACCAGAACCAAGCCCCTGGACCATGCACAAAGGCGCTGCAGCCGCTGCAGTGGCTGCAACAGAAAAAGCAGCTGCACACGTTGCTTCCTCATGCTGTGGTCGTGTAGTGCCCAAACTCTGTATACGTATAACCCATGCATTTATTTAAATTGTTAATGCATTTATTTTAATTTAAAATGAGTTTTCGTGGTGCATGATTTATTTAAATACATTATGCGATGCACGTTAAAATGTTTTTCGAGTTTCAAGTTTCAGGCGATTATTCGAGGCGGGATCGAGGGAAAGACCGGTGACGATTTTGGCAATTTAGAATGTGGTATTTTATTTTAAGTTTTAGGATGGGGCATTTTAAATAATTGACTAAGTTTTAGTATTTTAAAGCTTAAATGATGAATTTAGTGATTTTGGAGTTTTAAAACTCCTAAAGTTAGCATTTTGTGTAGTATCTTACTTATTAGAGAATTTTATTAAAATTAGGGTGTATTTATTTTTAATTAAGGATTTTGCTTAAGTTAATGTTAAATTAGTATTTTAATTAGTGGTTAAAATTTTATTAAGCAATTTTCATTCCCTAATTTACTAACCTACACGCACACACACACACACTCTTTTTCACACACTAGTATGCGGCTAACACACACACACACTCTATCATTCAAAATTTTATTAATTTTGAGTAAACACCTTAGGGTTCTTGAGGGTAACAACAGCCGCCCCCTTTCATTCATCATCCTAGCCAAATTTTCGTAGGTCTTACTGCAAGATTTTGGTACCACCGTCGTCCCGGATCAACCTCGCTCTTATCTCCGCTTCGGTGTCGTCGTACGGTAACGTTTACGATTTAAAGGCACGTATAATCTCTCTTTTCTGCATCGATCATGTCATAGTATGTGTTGCGTTGTTTTTATGCCTAAAATCCACGTATGATGTGTAGTAGTTTGAGCAGGAAATTTATCGATGCGTTTTGAAAGAGTTTTTAGATCTGAAATCCCGTTTTTCACTATATTTTGAGTTACTGCGTATTTTCGGTCAACATTTTGAGAATATTTTCAACCTAAAAAACGTAGAACGTTTTGATACCTTCGATATGATATAAAATTCGAAATTTTTCGACGAAAATCGAGTGAGTTATGGAGTTTTTCGTGGGACTGCTCAAGCTGCGACTTTTATGTAAATTGTGTTCTTGAAGTTATTTGTTGCAGGCTTCGTTGGACATCGTCGGGCTTGTGCTACTACATTTAGATATGTTACGAGATGTATTTAGGTGTTATTTAGTGGTTCGTTTGGGTCGGGATTGGCTTGGGATGTAATAGAAATCGTAGGAAGCGAAACGATGCCGAATTGCGGGTTATTGTTGTATTGAAGTTACTTGTCGATGTTTGGGAACGTTCGGGGTGTTTGTATAGGTTTGAATCAATGTAATAACATCTTAGGATGAGTCTTGAGGTGTTGGTTCATGGTCCTTAGGCTTGGATTGAAAGGGTGAATGAATAAGTTAGTGAATTTTCGTGAGTTTGCAAGTCCAGTACCTACCCGGACCCCTACACGGAGTCCGTGTCCATTTTCCTTCAAAAATACGAAATTGCAGTGCCTACCCGGACCCGTACACGGGGTCCGTGTACCCCTTTTAAAAAAAAATTTAAAAAAAATATTTTTTTTTAGGATTTTCTTCGGGGTTCTATATCATGGTTTAGCACCATGGTTAAAATTTATTTATGTGAAAATATAGGATTTGTTTTGTGGTTTTATGTCATGGTTTAGTACGATGATTAAACAAGGTCAAGTCCGGAGCGAACTAGAATGTCATAAGCTACTTATTCACTTTGGTGGTGAGCTCGAGTACCTACGTCTAAGACATGCAAGTTAAGTATTTAAAATTCATGTTAGCCTGTGCGGTAGCGGCCCCAAGTGAAATCCAACGAATCCCTCAACACCAAGTAAGTATGATGACGCGCAAAGAAAATATTTTAAGTTTTTGGAGGTATGCTAAATGTCTTGTGACCAAATTATGTTAGGATTGGAAAGCGTTAAATTATGAACGGGGACCAATCCGCCCGTTAAATTATGAACGGGTTAGATCGAGGTTGGAAAGCGTTAAATTATGAACGGGGACCAACCAGCCCGTTAAATTATGAACGGGGATCTCATGTATGTGGCAGTGGATACGTCCCTGTCAGCCCAATATTGCGGTTTGTCTGATCAGGCATTTATTATGTTTGGGTCACTTGCTTTGAAACATGCCTCTACGCAAAGAGAATTATGAAGTATGTATGTTTAAGTATGTTCAAGTATGCAAGCATATTTATAAAAGTTTCACGTTATGGCACGTCTAAGATATGTACGTATGTTCAAGTTATTCCAAGTTCAAGTTTAAGTATGTATGCTCTATTTTGAAATTGCATGTGGTTTTATTACGTATTATTCGTTACTTCCAGTTTATACGTGTTGAGTCTTTAGACTTACTAGACTTGATCGATGCAGGTGAGGAAGATCATGTTGAGACGAGGGGTGGGGACCAAGGAGCAGGCTTGTACTGAGCGGGAGGCTAGACCTGAGGACCGCCCACGTTATTTAATATTTTTATGCAAGTTTAAAATACTCTGATTTTATGTTTGGTGAGGGATGTTTGGAACAAGCATTTTGTTAGCAAAATTTTATTGGTTTCTGTTCTCTCTGGGAAATGGGATGAAAATATGAGCAAGACTGGTGCAGGAGTTGTTGGGGCGATCAAATAAAGTTAGAAAAGATTCTGGTTTTATCTCCAGGACAGAATCTATTTGTTATGGAAACACTGAGAAATCAACGTTATTGATGTTTTGTGTTATATTACATGGCTTGAAATGAAATTCGGTACAAAAATTTGAAAAATCTAACGTACGATGTTTCAATATCAAATGTTTCATATCTGACACTAATATATGATTTTTGAAGACTCAAACATGTATAAAAAGTATCGATATTAATAACACATATTTTCTCGTATGAAAATCAGTACCATACATTGAAAATAAGATATTAATAAATGATGTTCGAATACCAAATGTTTCAGATCTAGTACTCGTATATGATTTTTGAATACCCAAACATGTATAACATGTATTGATATTAATGACACGTACGTGTCTTTTTTCGGATGAAAATCGATACAAAACATTAAAAAAATGTTGTACTAATATACAGTATTTCAGTATCAAATCTTTCAGATCCGGTTCTAATACGTGATATTTTGGTACCCAAACAAATATAATAAGTGTTGATATTAATATAGTTATTTTAATTGTATAATCTAAATTTTATCTTTTGTACCATATTTAAAATAGTTAGCACTCACATATAATATATTATTACATGATTTTTAACGTTTTATACCGAATTTCATCGAAAAATATACGTAAAAGCTTAGGAATGCTGAAACATTTTATATGTAAATCAAAGATTGCAGAAATATTTTTTTGTCATACATGAACTCACAACACTAACTTAGTTTAGATTTAGAAATTTAAAAGCAAGTCTCCCTTGAATAGTTGTGCAAGTGATAATAACAAAAAGCTTAAAGAGCACGAAGAGCTCCATGATTTCAACATAGTTTTTCAAGAGATATACGTCTATAAAGTTATATCGAGATTTCAAGTAATCCACTATATTTTTAAAACTTATCATCTTGCAAAGACTTAAATAATGTAAAAGACTCACTTGGAAACAAAAGTAGGACTCATATGATACGGTCTTACGAATCTTTATCTGTGAGATGAGTCAACTTTACCGATATTCACAATAAAAAGTAATACTCTTATCATAAAAAGTAATAATTTTTCATGGATGACCCAAATAAGAGATCTGTATCACAAAATACGACATGTAAGACTGTCTCACACAAATTTTTGCCTGAAAACAATTCCTCCACTCTAGGTATCTCACAAAAGGCCTGCGTTTTAAATTTTTTTTTACCTTTGTATATTTCTATTCTTTCTGTGGGGACCCGGACGCTAATCATCTTCTTAATCATCTTTGGGGTTTAATTATCAATTAAGATAAACATGGTCTAATTTTTTTTTTTAAAATGCGGAAGGTAATGGAATCAATCTACTATACAAACTAGTATAATAATACAAATCATGTACAACATACATCTAGTTCAACTAATGTTCAATTACTACAATCAAGTAATGAAACCTATCTATATCCAAGTCCGTGATCACCACTCTAATCTCGATCTCTCATCATCTTCTGGACCCTGATCCTGCCCCACCTGTTGTCATGCACACATACAAAACAAGACAACAGTCGGATAACTCCGGTGAGATATAAATATCCCAGTATAAACAATGTATACATGCAGTTAACTGAATTAACATAACAGCATGAAATATATCTTATCACATGTAGCATAATCCAACATGTATCAATACTGGTCTGTAAATAAAACATGAATCGTAATCTACGAAACATAAATTAATACGGATCTGTAAATCAAACTCTAGTCTCAATATCTAAGGCTCGACTCATCTCTTGTTCTAATCTAGGGATCCCGATCTAAGTTAGACTTTTGGTATGCTGTATCGAGTGTCTACAATAGACGTCGATCTACATCTAAGCTCATCGATACACCGTAAGTCTATGGTCTGAGCAGTTCTGACAAAGACTTAGACTTGGGCATGCTATATCGAGTGTCTACAATAGAAGTCGATCTACATATAAGCTCATCGATATACCACAAGTCTAGGTTCTTAGCAGTTCTGTCCAAGACTTGGCGTTTCTGCCCTAGCTAGGTTGTTCTGCCCTAGATTCAAACTCTGGCTCTGCTATCATTCAATAGACTTAAACATATCAATCTGATAATCTGCAAATATCAATGCAATAAAATAAAGTATGTGATTTAGGGAAACTCAAGTCAAACCTAACTCGAGTTGTGCAATCCCGAATCAACATTTATTTATTTCTTTGTCTTCCCGATCTGACGAAGACGAAGTCTTGTATTCTGATCTGTCCATATCCAAATCTGATAATGACAATCATATAAATACCATATCAGTATATAAATCAGTTCATAATCTGTTCTGATCAATATTCAAATCAATACAACATCTGATCAATGTCAACGATATAACAATGCAATCTCAATCACTATCAAATCTGATCAGATGTCAGTCTGCTGATGTTTCGACGGCATAACAATACAATCTGAATAACCCCGTCAGTCTGAACATCACAAATATAATACCAGAATTCATAATCAATACTGGTACAACTCATAATCTCAACGATAACACGAATCTGATATCGAATCTCAACTAAATCTACTCTGAAATTCATAACAATTGTATAACCAGTCTATTCTTTAATCTGACTTCAGTTATACAATGTCTAATGTAGCAGGAACATCATATCTGATTCATATTCAATTCTGACGATATCATAAATTCAAATCTTGTCTAAACGTAACAAAACTTACGTCCAGTTTTAGCTGTCGTTGCTAGAAACACGATACCGAAGTCGGATTTAAAATCTGACGGGCGGATTTCTCACAAAAGGCGTAAGGATTTTTCACTACTTTTCTGAAGCTTTTCTCGATCTTTTTTTATGCCTTCTGAGGGGATTAAGGCTTGTAATGTATATATATACACGTTTCATGTCGAGCTACGTGTCATCTTTTTTTTCACCATTTTCAGGCGGCGCTCGAGCGGTCACAATCTACCGCTCGGGCGCCGAACATGCTGTTCAGGTACTTATCTTTCAACACACTGGCGCTCGAGCGGTCAAAAACTACCGCTCGGGCGCCAGAATTTATGCCCAAGCCCTCATGTTCTCATCCCCTAGCGCTCGGGCGGTCAAAAACTACTGCTCGGGCGCCAGCTGTTCTGTCCAAAAGAAAACCTTATAGTGCATTGGTGCTCGGGCGGTAACTTTCTGCCGCTCGGGCGCCACCAGTTCTTGTGGGGACCCGGGCTCTAATTCTTTTTCTTGGGATTAAATGGATTGTTATTAAAAACGTGGGTCAAATTTTTTGCTTTTTACAATAAATCAAATGTAACTAAACAAACATAATTCTTAGTTTAACTTACAATATAAACATGAAGTACAAGTCTTGTTCTTACAACTAGTGTTCAATACCATCTATAAACAAACGGTAATACAAGTCTAACAAAAGAACCACTAGTCCTCTGCTGTGCCCGAAATCACCACGCTATCACGATCATCTCTGTCTCGACCCAGATCCTGCCCCACCTGTTGTTATGCACACATACAGACATAACAACAGCCGGAAAACCGGTGAGAACAAATCCCAGTATAAACATGTAACATGCATATAAACAATCAAACATGAAACATGCTGATATGAATGTCATTCATATAAAATCATACAATGTGAATCTAATCATGTCTAGACTCGACTCGACTAGAACTCTAGGGATCCCGTTGTGAATAAGACGTCACTGGCTGTCACCTACCCTACCAATCGAGGTGCTGTACGTCTTATTCCTAGACTTCGGCCTGATCTGTATCCGCGTCTACAATAGGGGCGGTGATCTTCCCCTAAGCTGAGATATCGCCGAACATCTAGTAGTCTGCCTGATCTCCAGACTGCCCTATCTTAATGCATGAATACAAAATCTGTAAACAAGCATAATGCAATGCTACACGATCTGTAAACAAAGCATAGCAAGATCTGCATACAAATTCTATAACAAATCTATAACAATCATAATCATATCAAGGTATGAACAATAAAACAAGTATGTGATTTTGGTTGGGAAACTCAAATGTGGTCTTATTTGAGTCGTGATTCCCCAAACAAAACATGTACTATACCTTTCGTCGTAGAATCGCTGTCACGGTCGCCAATACGAATCTGAAATGGAAATGTTGAATACGCACTCTATCAATTTCTAATCTAAATCAACACATAACCAAGTCACTACGTGATCTCGATACAATTTGACGGCATAACGACGCAATTCTCGATACCGGTCAATCCAATTCTTAACAGATATCAACACTATCTTATTCTCAATCATAATCCAATACAATATTCATCCAAAACACAATAATTCTATCCCAATAATTCATAAACCATACTGAAATTCTTAGGAAATGCATATGATATCATTTCTTTGATCCGTTTACAATTATATCATGCTCAATATGTCAAGAACACAATATAACTATCATATTCTCATTTCCCAAACATCTGAATTTCGAAACCTGTTGAAATTACATAAAACTTACATCACGTTGTAGCCTTTGATGCAAGGAGTTCAAAACCGCAATCAGATTAAAGTATGGATGGCTAAATCTTGTTAAACCACAATTTAAAAGGATAAAGAAAAGTTGAAGCTTTCCTCTGAAACTTCCGATTTTTTTCTGCAAAATGGAAGGGAAATCGTGCAATGTTATATATATATTGCATGCCTACACACACATGGCAAGTCCTTTGAAGTACACGTCTCGCGCATATGCGCAGCATTACTCGCGCATGTGCGCGAGACCTACTGTCTCGACATCTTGGCAGAATTTCACACTCGCGCATATGCGCCACTAAACTCGCGCATATGCGCCAATTTTTCTGGACGCTCCGCGCATATGCGCCACTACTCTCGTGCATATGCGCCAATGCCACTGGCCTGCTCGCGCATGTGCGCGCATTTCTTCGCGCATGTGCGCCATAGCTTCGACCTTACTTATTCTTTTGACTATCTTTCACATCTTTATTATACATTTCCCTTTCTTTTCTAGTCCAATGAAATACATCTACAATCATCTTAATTATCAACAAATCCCTCTGATTATGATAACTAAATCTTCGAGCCTTACAGTTCTGTACCAAATATGCATAACTCACATGCTTCACCCAATCTTGTCTCTGAATGGCCCGGCTTCTTCATTTCAAGTTCGTATAACCTCAATCATGTCCATTAATCAACGTATGATTACAGTAATTAAGTCTCGGGCATTACACTTTCTTTCTTACTTTCTATTTTTTTTTTTTGGATTTTTGTTTGCCTCTTTTTTTATGGGCCTTTTGTTCTCTATTTTGTTGTAAGTATAAAAAATTTTAATGTTTCATTTCTACTTTTTTTTTCTTTTTTTTCTCCCTCTCTCCACGTGATCAACTTATTTGTTTTCTTCATTCTTTTAAATTTCCAGTAGTGGAGATGAATACTCGAATATAAAAAGTTCGATTTTCTTGATTTTTTACATTTCCAATTTTCTTCTAATTGTTTAGCAGTTGATTTTTTTTGTTTTTGTTTTTGTATTTGATTATGTTTTTTAGAAAGCTTGTTGATGGCCTGGTTGTTGGAACTTTTCAAGTTCGCAATCTTAATTTTGATGATAACAAAACTTGTTAATTTGTGTTACTAATAATCTATCTTAGTGAGCAGAAGTTAGGATCACTCACAAGTTGTTTACATCGCAAGATGAAGATCTAACTGATCGCACAAACTGAATCAATCTAATTGTTACATCAATTGAGCAGTCCAGCTGATTGTCTAGTTGATAGGTGGTTCAACAGGAGAACCTCAGAAGCCTGGCCAGCCGAATGACTGTTCAACAGATGAAGAAACCCAGCTGATCAGTTCAACTGAACGAGAATGAAATCAGTTGAACTGACGAGTCAACTGATTTCACCAGCTCAACTGAAGATCTGTTCATCTGACAAGTTCGAAGCATCGGTCAGAATCCTTCAGTTGTAGATGAAGACAAACTCTTTCAGTAGATTCCAGCTGTATGTGAAGGTACAAAGCCATTTTTCAGTCAAAGGACAATAATGGACATTGCATCAGAGCATTAAAGACAAAACGTTTCAGAAGGGCAGTCGAAAATTTGAGACGCAAAGTCCAAGAAACGAATTCAAGATGCAATAGATACAATAAATGAGTCTCACTGTATGTTCAGTTTTTCCGTCTATATAATAAGAAGATCAGTGAAGACTCAACAAGAAGACAACAAGAAGTTGAAGCGAAATAGAAAAAGAACGATATAGAAACAAAATGCTTCAACGCAAACAAGAGAGAAAAGAAAGGGCAAGCACATTGCACATCAGCTTTCAGAAGCAATCAACCCAGAAGGACACTTTAACACGTTATCTGCTTAGTTTAGAAGCTTATTTCTATCAATGTATGAGAACATCCTTATTCAGTTCTCACAAACAAACACTCTCAAACATTCAAATACAGTCTTGCACAAAGACGTTAAACTTGTGTATGTAGTCTTTGACACATAGACGTTAAAGAAGTGTTGGCTGGAAGGTGCTGCCTTCAGTCATAGCTAGGAGTTCAGTTTAGGAAGTAGTGTAAGTCCTAGCTGAGTAGATTTGTACAAACTGTTGTATAAATCAAAGTCTTCTAGTGGATCCTACCCGAGGCGGTAGAAGGGGTGACGTAGGAGCAGTTGAAGTTTCCGAACATCCATAAACATATCTTGTGTATTTAACTGATTAACTGTTGTTTTCAAACTGTTTGGATCAGTTAGAGTATCTGTCAGTTCAGTTGTCACCATAACTGAACTGATGGATGCAAAAACTAATCTATCTTTTTGGTTATTCAGTTTACATGAGATAAATGTTTTCTAATATAACAATCTTCTTCACAAAGAATTACTTCAAGTTTCTTCCGCTTGGTTTTAAAACAAACTCGATTTAATTCATCGGTGTTAATATTCTTAGAACACGAGCTATTGCAGCTCATTGGAGAATATAGTGTTCGAAGTGCCTTCCAAGGCACTAGCACACTCGATCCTTCACTGGTTCGGACACCTAGATGGTGCTTCAAACACAATTTTCTCAATGAGCTATAATATCTCGTGTTCTAATAACGTAAACACCGATGAATTAAATCGAGTTTGGTTATAAACCAAGTGGAAAATACTCGAAGTAATCATTCGTTAAGAAAGCTAGTCAGTTTAAAGCTTTTAACTTGTGTAAACTGATTAACTGATATAAAAGGGATCGGTTCTTACAAATATCAGCTCAGTTATAGTGAGAAATGAACTGATAATAGTGAACTGATCAAATCAATTTGAAAAAAATAGTTAAACAGTCAAGTACACAATATATGTTTATTGATGTTCGGAGACTTCAACTGCTCCTACGTCACCCCTTCTACCACCTCGGGTAGGATCCACTAGAAGACTTTGATTTATACAAAACTTTGTACAAACCCACTCAATGTAGGACTTACCCTATTGCCTAACTGAACTCCTAGCCTAGACTCAAGGCAACACCTTCAAGCCAAGACTTTTTTAACGTCTATGTGTCAAAGAATATATACACAAATTTTACGTCTTTGTGCAAGACTCACTCAACTTATCAGTACGCTCAATTCTCTATATGTTTGAGTGATGATGTGTGAGTGTGTGAGAGCTGATCTATGAATACAACACGAAAATGTTCTCACACACTGAGAATTTTGCTTCTAGACTAAGTAGTTGGCATGCCTTATTTTTCTCTTCTCTTCTGATCTTCACACACATGTTTTTTGATGGTCTTGATCTTTTATTTATAGAGGCAATGTGATCGTACACCAAGATTCATAAAATATGTTCGTTGCAGTTTGAATTTGTTCTTATCTTTAACCTCTGCTGCAACGTTCACTATTGTACTTTGATTGTACAATTTCTTTTATACCGTTGTGCGCAGCTGGATTCCAATTAAATAAGCTTGTCGTGTTCTGCATACTGGTCGATTTCTAACTGATGTTCTAAACTGGTCAGTTGAACTGATTCGGTGAAATCAGTTGGTTCGTCAACTGAACTGATTTCGCTGCTTCAGTGGAACTGGCCAGCTGGGCTCTTCATCAGCTAACCGGGCTTCTGAAGGTCTTCTGCTGAACCACCTATCATCTGGAAAATCAGTTGAACAAGTCTTTTGATATATCAGTTGAACTGGTTCAGTTTGGGCGATCAGTTGGCGCTTTCAGTTTGCGTCTCGATAGCTTCAGTTTTGGTATAATAACTGATCTCTTCGAATTCTTATCAATTCCAGTTTTTGCGCACTTAGGTAAATTCATTAGAAACAAAATAACAAGTTTTATTAATCATCAAAACCAAGATTGCGAACATGAAATGTTCCAAAATTTGTGCTAGCTTTGCAGACACCAATGAACCCATCATTATACTTGTATTATTTGGATCAAATTTATTATTAATTTGTTGCATTTTATTTTTAACATGAAAATTATTTTATTTTTTGTTAATGTGTCAATGTTTTTGAAAATCGAGATTTAAGCAAGCCAAATTCTTATTGATAAAACAATATTCTTTATGAATAAAAGTTCAAATATTTAATTCAAGCATAATATTGACATAAAATTTGATAGCCTAGATGAGATTTGGATAATTTGAGTGAATATGCTAGAAAAACTAGATTTAGATTTAAGAAGCATTATTTTAAGAAGAACAAGAACATCGATTTTATAACTTCAAATAAATATATTTGTTGTAAGAAAGGTGTTCATAAAGAAGAAAAATATATTATTTGACACTCAATCCTCGGTTTGAGACTCGAACAAACTGTAAAGTAAAATTGAAAGTCACACTTGCGGATAATAACTATAAAGTTAATGAGTTTATCGAAGAGCATAATCACACGATCCATCTTCAAAAGACAGTTCACATGTTGGCTTCCCAACATAAATTTACAGAAGTTCGGGCCTGTGATATTGATATGGAAAATGACGTTTGGCTTAAACAAAAATAGAATTTTCTGCTGATGAATAGGCATGTAGTGGAATTGATGGTCTCAGTTATATTATGTTGAGTGCTAAAAACTATATTTTATCAAAAAGAAAAACAAGTATGATATATGAGGAAGTTGATTGTTTGATACGATATGTAAAAATCCATCATTTTACCATAGTAATCAGATGGATGTGTAAAAACATATAACTAAAATTTTTCGAGCTGAAGCAAGAATGTTTCTGGGTTATATTAATTTATTTTGGTGATAAAAAATAATACCCAATTGTTATAGGATCTAATAACCTTTTAATGTATTTAAAAATGTTGAATTGGTGCTCAATTGGTTTAATCGTATTGCTTGCAACTGGACTTTTCAAGACTGGATCACAATGCACACTCAATTGGACAAAACTGATGAGTACTACCATCGAACTTTATCCAACCCAACCAAAAGATGCATGTTTCAATGCATTTGATATTAGAGCTGAACATCACAAAGTCCAAAACTATCATACCTACCACTTTTTGAAAAATCATGCACAAGAATCAAAGCAATCTGTAAACCATAATATCTTCCGTTGAGACAGAAAGTTGTTGTTGTCTTTTCTATCATGGGATCATTATTTCAGAGCCATCATCACTCACTATTTTTGGCAAGGTACCAAGAAATCATTAAATGCAGCATACTATGATTCAATAAAGACAAATATAAACTTTTTTTTGCATTAGAAAAATCAATATTCGAATGTTGCAATGATTTGAACGTTATAATGAAGAGAAATTATAAATTGAGAGTGTCATTCATTTGAGGAAGCCCGGACAACTACAAGTTTACACATTTGAGGCAGCCCGAACAACTTACAAGTCTACAAGCTCTTAATTTTCTCTAGATTTTCGAGCACACTTATCCAAATCATTGTTCGACTGTTCACAAGCCCTAATGTTTAGGTTTATTACAAATCCTCGTGGATCAAATCGGGGTTTCTCACAACTTTTCAAACAATTTCTTAATCACTCCCGAGAATTGTTTGAATATTAGGATTCATTTACACTTACATTTGTTGTGTTGTTGTTTAAGTGAAACTTGAAGTTTTAATTTAGGCCTACAAATCATTGTCAAACAATTTTTTTCTAGTGAATTCCTTTATAACTGGAAGAAGGTTAAACATTAACTTTCGATTCCATAAAATATTATGTATTGCTTTCATTACCACATTTATTATTATCCTGTTTAATTTGTTCAAAATATAGTATTTTGATTATATCATTATTCAAATCTAGTCAACCATTCCGCACTTTGAAAAACTCTTTTAAGTGGTTGGCTCATTTGTCCGGTCGAGAAAATGACTTTTACAGTTAACAACTGTAAAGTTCGTTTTAAAAATAATCTCAAGTCAAAATATTTCAATTTTTTTAAAATTTATTCACCCCTCTAAACTCGATCCTAATAAGTGGTATCAAAGATGATTTTTCTCCACCTTGATATAAATATATTAATGGCTTCATTTAACAAGATTCTAATATTTTCTAATGAAGATTATGATGATTTAAAAATGCACATGCAGACACATATTTCTGTCAGAATGATGACATGTGGTATGCCATCACTGATGAATGAATGTATGAAAATCTTCAAAGCCAACACCACAATCGCCTTAACTGAAGATGAGGCTTAGATGGTAGAAAATCACCTCAAAAGTAAATTGATTTTATGGATGTGGTATGCATATCACAGTCCACTGTCTAAAATCAATGGATGCCCAATGTGATATGAATCCACGTGCGTAAGAACAAGCAAACACTATTAAATATGAATCGCGCCCTCAAATTCAATAACGAACAAGGATTGTTTTTGTGTCCCGATCTTTTGATTCAAATAATAAGTGATTTTCACCCCTAAACTACGTGGTTTAGTAACAAAGAATCACAATGAAACAATTGATAAATCAAACGAACCTTCGAAGAACCTGTCCTTGACAATCCGTATGAAATCAACTGGCAAACGACACAAAGTAAAACTTGGATAAGTTTGATTTTGATTTACAAAGCAAAGCCTTGAAAGAGTTTGAGAGAAAACTCAAAAGTTAATAATGACTGAAAAGTGCCCCGAATTTCGTGCAATATTTTTACATATAATCAAAGATACCAAATCTAGTTACCAAAATAATGTAAACTCTAAACTAGGAAAAATCTATGCCGCTGCGTGCAAGTCTCTGCCACTGTCGCGCATGTGCGTGCCACAACTCGCGCATATGCGCGCATGTCTCTGCCTATGTCGCGCATATGCGCGCCCTAATCCGGCGCATATGCGCAAAGTCTTCTGTTAAAACCTTCGGAGTCCAGTACCCCTTGCGCATATGCGCGCTCCTTCTCGGCGCATGTGCGCGAGCTTGCGCATATGCTCGCCTTGCCTTCGCGCATGTGCGCTAGATCTTCTGTCCGGATTTGCGCTCCGTTTTGCATGGATGCTTGAATAATGTTCATATGATTCCCATTCATCACAAACCTTTCATCACTCTGTACTTCGCTTCTAAATCCGTCTTCTTTGCTCATAAGCCCATTCAATGCTTCTTTGAACCTCTTCAGACGTCCCCTCGTGATTTGTCCCTCCGGCAACTCTAAAGGGTCCCATGCTTTCGTTGGGGATTTACCTTCCGTGTTCGCATCATCCTCCCCTTCTTGAAAAGGATTTGTCCTCAAATCTAGTTCGTCACCTACATCAAACAATGACAAGTCACTAACATTAAAAGTAGAACTCACGTTATACTCACCCGGTAGATCGAGTCTGTAGGCGTTGTCATTTATCCTTTCAAGGACTTGGAATGGTCCATCTCCCCTAGGTAGTAGTTTCGAGCGTCGCTTCTCAGGAAATCTTTCCTTCCTCAAGTGTAGCCACACCCAATCACCCTTCTCAAAGACCACCTTCTTCTTCCCCTTGTTGGCTTGTTTGGCATATTGCTCATTCTTCTTCTCTATGTTGGCCTTGGCCTTTTCATGCAAACCCCTAACAAATTCAGCCTTCTTTTTTCCGTCCATGTTTAATCTTTCACTCACAGGTAAAGACATCAAATCCAACGGAGTCAAGGGGTTAAAACCATATACAATTTCAAATGGCGAGTAATTTGTAGTAGAATGCACACAACGGTTATAAGCAAACTCAACAAATGGTAAACATTCTTCCCAATTCTTTAAGTTCTTTTTGAGAATAGCACGCAAGAGTGTTCCTAATGTCCTATTAACAACTTCAGTTTGTCCATCCGTTTGAGGATGACAAGTAGTAGAGAACAACAATTTTGTGCCAAGTTTATCCGATAACGTTTTTCAAAAGTAACTCAAGAATTTAACATCGCGATCAGAAACAATAGTCCTAGGCATGCCATGCAACCTAACGACTTCTCTAAAGAACACATCCGCAATGTTAGATGCATCATCAGTTTTGTGACAAGCAATAAAATGTGCCATCTTAGAAAATCTATCAACAACAACAAATATCGCATCCCTCCTCTTCTTAGTCCTAGGCAACCCCAAAACATAGTCCATAGATATGTCAACCCAAGGTTCACTAGGGACAGGAAGTGGTGTATACAATCCATGTGGTTGCGTCCTAGACTTAGCTTGTCTACAAGTTATGCATTTATCACACAAACGTTCAACAACACGTATCATATGTGGCCAATAAAAATGTTCAATCAATGCACTTAAAGTTTTAGCCACACCAAAATGTCCCATCAAACCTCCCCCATGTGCCTCCCTAACAAGTAATTCACGAATAGATGATTTAGGGATGCACAACATATCTTCTCTAAACAAGAAACCATGATGCAAATAAAATTTATCATGTGGACCATGCATACACGTTTCAAATACATACTTAAAATCCTCATCTAGCACATACAATTCTTTCACATGCTCAAACCCCAAAATTTTTGCTTCCAAGGTAGAGATTAGTACGTACCTCCGTGATAGTGCGTCGGCCACTACATTTTCCTTACCTTGTTTGTACTTGATGATGTAGAGGAATGTCTCAATGAATGCCACCCACTTGACATGCCGCTTGTTCAACTTCTGTTGCCCCTTAAGGTGCTTTAGAGACTCGTGATCCTATGAATCACAAACTCCTTAGGCCTTAAGTAGTGCTGTCACATCTCTAGGGTCCTCACAAGTGCGTAGAACTCCTTATCATACGTGGGATAGTTCAGCGCTGCTCCATTGAGCTTCTCACTAAAGTATGCCACCGGCCTCCCTCCTTGCATCAACACTCCACCAATACCTACACCTGAAGCATCACATTCAATTTCAAAAGTATTAGTAAAATCAGGTAAAACAAGTAAATGAGCATTAATTGATTTTTGCTTGATAATATTAAAGGACTTCTCTTGCTCCTCGCTCCAATAGAATGAAATGTTCTTCTTAATCACCGATGTTATTGGTGCTGCCAATGTGCTAAAATCCTTTACAAACCTCCTATAGAAGCTTGTAAGTCCATGAAAACTTCAAACTTGACCAACAGTAGTAGGCGTTGGCCAATCTCGAATAGCACTTACCATGTCTTCATCGACTTGTATACCCTGTGAACTTACCACAAAACCAAGAAAGACAAGTTTGCTTGTACAAAAATCACACTTCTTTAAGTTGGCATATAAGTTTTCAGCCCTTAATGTGATTAGCACAAGTCTCAAGTGATTAACATGCTCATCCAAATTTTTGCTATACACTTGGATATCATCAAAGTAAACCACAACAAATTTTCCTATGTGTGCACGCAAGACATAGTTCATCAACCTCATAAAGGTGCTAGGAGCGGTAGTTAAGCCAAAAGGCATGACCATCCACTCATACAACCCATATTTGGTTTTAAATGCAGTTTTTCACTCATCACCTTCCCTCATCCTAATTTGGTGATAACCACTCTTCAAGTCAATCTTACTAAAGACACATGCACCATGCAATTCATCTAACATATCATCTAGTCTAGGCATGTGATGCCTATACTTAATGATTATGTTATTGATTGCCCTACAATCTACACACATACACCATGAGCCATCTTTCTTAGGAACTAGTAAAACAGGTACAGCACAAGGAGACGTGGACTCACGCAGAAAACCCCTATCTAACAACTCACTTACCTGTCGTTGAAGCTCCTTGGTCTCCTCCGGATTGCTCTTATAAGCTGGGTGATTTGGTAAGGCACTCCCGGGTACCAAATCAATTTGGTGCTCAATCCCCCTCAATGGTGGTAGTCCTTGAGGTAGCTACTCAGGAAATACATCTTCAAATTCCTGCAGAAGTGAAACAACAATACTCGGAAGGGACCCGGCTATATCACTTGTGTTAAGGAGGATCTCCTTGTAAAGAATCAACACAAGTGGTTCATGTGTGTGCATCAATTGCTTCAACTCACTTTTTGGGCCATATATGATTTCTTTTTGGCCTATTTCCTCTCATTTCCTTTTCTCTCATTTTCTTTCCTCTCATTTTTTTTGTATGGCTGTCTCACTCTTTTGATCGCTCTTTTTTTCAGCTATCTCATTTCTATTTTCAAAGGCCATCTCACTTTTATGTCTCTCTTTTTTTGGGCCTCATCTCTCTTCTTTTTTTTTCAAATGGTCCTCCAACACTTGCTTTGGGGACAATGGAAGTAGAACAATGGAATCCTTCTTCATCATAAATGAATACCTATTTTTGTACCCATCATTTGTCACCCGCCTATCATATTGCCAAGGTCTACCCAACAAGATATGACATGCATGCATGAGTACCACATCACACAAGACCTCATCAACATACTTCCCAGTGGAAAAAGGAACCAACACCTGTTTTGTCACCTTCACCTCCGTACAATCATTCAACCATTGAAGTCTATATAGTTGAGGGTGCTTCAATGTAGGTAAGCTCAAATTCTCCACCATTTCAACACTAGCCCCATTAGTACAACTCCCCCCATCTATGATTAAATTGCAAACCTTTTGATTCACAAAGCACCTAGTATGGAACAAGTTCTCTCTTTGGTTAGTTTCCTCCTCCTTGACTTGGGCACTCATGATACGCCTAGTCACTAGTGCTTCTCCTACAACCACCCCATATCCCTCATCAGGGTCCTCTAACACAGGCATCTCATCACCATCAGCGTCTTCCCCCTCACTTTGGGACTCATATTCACCATATTCATTCAAATCATTACCTTTTTGTTAGGACACTAACTAGAAATGTGACCTAATCTTTGACACCTAAAACATCTAACATCTCTAGATCGTTTAAGAGGAGTTTCAGATTTACCTTGCACTCCTTGTTTATGCGCCTCTTGTTTGGTCTCAATCTTGGGCTTGTTCACCACCTTATTCTCCTCACGTTTCACCACATTTGACCGCCAAGAGGATGATGACCCTCCAGTTTGATTGGTGTGACCAACTCCTCGCCTTTTGAATTGTTGCTCCACCTTTATGGCCATTTGCACCATGTCGTCTAGATCCAAGAAGTGCCTAAGCTTCACTTGATCTTGAATTTCCTGTTCAAACCACAAAGAAAACGAGCCATGGTTGCCTCACTATCCTCCTCAATATTTGCCCTAATCATGCTCCTTATAGTAGTCTTCCACACTCTTTAATCCTTGCCTCAAAGTTTGTAGCCTCTTAAACATCTCCCTGTACTAGTGATTGGGCACAAACCTTTTTCTCATCACTCTCTTCATCTCATCCCAAGTTTCTATGGCCTCTCATTGTACCTCCTCCTAGTGGTCACTAGTTGATCCCACCAAATGAGAGCATACTCTAAGAATTCAACCACCGCCAACCTAACCTTATTTTGTTCGGAGTAGTAGTGTCATTCAAACACGAACTCTACCCTCTTTTCCAACTCTAAGTACACCTCCGGGTCAGACTTCCCATAGAATGAATGAATTTTCATCTGAATGCTACCCGTGTTACCATCTTCCCTATTCTCATCATATCTACCCCGTACGGCTTCTCTTCTTCCTCTCTCAATTCCTCTTCCATTACTACCCCAATTTTCATTTTGGCTCTCCTCATCTCCTCCCAAATCATACTCCTCATCATCTCTACCCAAATCCTTAGGCTTATATTTACTCCCACTAGTACTAACTTTAAGCTTATCCAACCTCTCATGTAAGGGCTCTAATTCACTCCTCATCAAACTACTAAAATGCCCAAACAACGCCTCCGTTTGAACCTTAGACAACCCCAGGTTCGAACTATCTCCTACCTCCCTCTTCATCTAATTTCAAATTTGTACCTGCAAGAAAACGTTAGTAGAAACAAAATAATCCTCACCCAAATGCTCACGGTCACTCCAAAAAATTCACTGGTCTTTTCTCTCAATTTTTTTGCTCACAACAAATACTCACCGTTCACTCCAAAGAAATTCACTCGCACTCAAGTAATATCACTCAAATTCGAGAGTTCTCTCAAGGTGCTCAAGCTTTGTATTTGAATTTATCAAACAATCAAGTTTAAACTTGTGAACAAATGTGATCGACTCACTTGGACTGCGTAGACAAGTAATTTGAAGATCAATATTATTTTTTTTTGACTGTGTGAGGCAAGTGCATATGACTCACGAAAGGGAATAAAACCAAATACTCAAAAGAAATAATGGTGAATTTTCGGAATTTTTGTAATCTTTTTTTTTTTGCTCTAAGAATTCCGAAAATTCAAAGAAAAAAAAATAAGGCACAAATTTCGTGTATCACAGAATCACGAACGATGAAGACTGATAGAACAAAAACAGATCTGAAAGCGGAACGAAAGAATAATTAGATCTGATAATAGAACGAAGGTAAATTTACTTGAATTTAATGAGCCAAAACTCTGATACCAAATGATATGAATCCACGTGCGTAAGAACAGGCAAACACGATTAAATATGAATCGCGCCCTCAAATTCAATAACGAACAAGGATTGTTTTTGTGTCCCGATCTTTTGATTCAAATAAGACGTGATTTTCACCCCTAAACTACGTGGTTTAGTAACAAAGAATCACAATGAAACAATTGATAAATCAAACGAACCTTCGAAGAACCTGTCCTTGACAATCCGTATGAAATCAACCGACAAACGCCACAAAGTAAAACTTTGATAAGTTTGATTTTGATTTACAAAGCAAAGCCTTGAAAGAGTTTGAGAGAAAACTCAAAAGTTTTGTATAAACTCAATAATAATGACTGAAAAGTGCCCCAAATTTCGTGCAATATGTTTACATATAATCAAAGATACCAAATCTATTTACCAAAATAATGTAAACTCTAAACTAGGAAAAATCTGCGCCGCGCGCATATGCGCGCAAGTCTCTGCTACTATCGCGCATGTGCGCGCCACAACTCGCGCATATGCGCGCATGTCTCTGCCTATGTCGGGCATATGCGCGCCCTAATCCGGTGCATATGCGCGAAGTCTTCTGTTAAAACCTTCGGTCTCTAGTACCCCTCGCGCATATACGCGCTCCTTCTCGGTGCATGTGCGCGAGCTTGCGCATATGCGCGCCTTGCCTTCACGCATGTGCGCAAGATCTTCTGTCCGGATTTGTGCTCCGTTTTGCATGGATGCTTGAATAATGTTCATATGATGCCCATGCATCACAAACCTTTCATCACTCTGCACTTCGCTTGTAAATCTGTCTTCTTTGCTCATAAGCCCATTCAATGCTTCTTTGAACCTCTTCAGACGTCCCCTCGTGATTGGCCCCCCCGGCAACTCTAAAGGGTCCCATGCTTTCCTTGGGGCTTGACCTTCCGTGTTCGCATCACAATGTCTATTAGCCAATACATCCACGATATGATATAAAATCTGGGCATAGGCAACACAATCAAATCACCATGCAAAATATTTTCTTGTAATCTAAGTTCTACGTTTCGAAGCAATTGCATCGACAAAAGTTTTTCCCTAGAAAGCACTGTCATGCTATAAACCCCCAATAATATCCCAGGAAATTAAAACTATCTCATCATAAAAGATTATAAACAAAAGAATGTGTAGAACCCGTAAATTGTACTACGTATAAGCCATGCATAATTTCTAGTATTTAAATTAAAATGATTTTATTGCATGAGTATTTAAATTCTTTTCTTTAAATTTAATTATTTTATGCAGTAGTTTAATCGTTACCTTTTCAGTTAATTAAGTGAGGCCGGACTGGAGTTGGAATATTGAGATAAAATTTAATATTAAGAAAATATTCCTAGAATTTATTTAAGATAAATAATAAGTTAATTTAATGTAAAAGAATGTTTAAAGAATTATTTAAATGATTTGAGTTAAGTAGTAAATAAAGTTCAATAATTAATTTCTTTATGCACTAATATTTAATGAGTAGATAAAACACTAAAGATTTAAAATACCATATTTAAGAAATATTTTCCTATAACGGCCCGAAAATTCGTTTTTGAAAATTTGCGGAAAAATTTAAAAATTTTCTTTGTAAAGTAAGAAAAATGCCTCATTCATGAAATAGACCGTTAACTAAAGTTTAAATGATTAAAAATAGCAGCGGAAGAAATTATTTGTTTGCAAAAGAACAATTTAAGAGTAATCCAAAAACGGATAAACTGTTTGAGCATAAAATAGTAAGTGCTAAAATGAGGTCCTCGGGTTCCACTAATGCCGACCCAAGCTAGCTCACTGGTCCCCACCCTCGGCCCCGGCATCATCAGTACCTGCAACAATCAAGTCTAGTGAGTTTAAAGACTCAACATGCATATATCGTAAATAATGAGTAAATAATATTGTAGTGACCCGTTCCAGAATCACCTACTAATCAAAACTAAGCATGCAATTAACCTAATTAATTATAATCAGAGATAACAGCGGAAAACAAGGCCAACAACAATAGTTATACAACCCAATCGAAATCCAGAATACTCAAACTAACTGAAAGTATCTGATACAACCATATCGAATAAAAAGGAAAATCACTAAAAAGATAAGCCAACCAGCTACTCAACGTCCTCCTCCTGCTCCTTCTGAGCCATCCAACCTGAGGCCTGCCCCGTGGGAATGGGGTGTCCAAGAATAAACAAAACCGAGGACGTGAGCGATAAGAACGCCCAGTACAAAAGTATGAGTATACAGACCTATATGAAATGCACATGCTATGATCATGATACCGGGTAGTCAAGAAACAGGAATCACAAAGGATCTCAAAATGCTCAGTCTAGAGGCGCCAAGTGGATAGTGCCGCGCGGTCCAACCTCTGGGTCACTGCATCCACTACAAGACAGACGTGGACCTAAAATGTCCCGGACCACCGAAGCCCTCCCGACCCGTCGGCCACTGTGTACTCTCGGTGTCCATGCGTCCACAAGACAGGGCTGAGCGGCCCCAAGATATAGCTTATCTCGAAAGAGATACAGCTCAACAACAAAGGCTATCTCGAAGGAGATACGGCTCAACGTGAAATGCAACGTGCAGAAATAAACGTGACATAATAGCATGCATCAAATGACATATATCAATGCACCACATAATCATGCAACACATATATGAATGTATACTCAACCAGGATATCTCGGATAGTACTTTCGTACCTCTAACACAGCAATCCTAATCCACTGGAACAACCAGACAACAGGTCTAGAACAAGCCTACGCATCAAAAGCATATCCCAATCAATTCTACCATGCTCGACTAGCAAAACCAGTACTCTCTAGTACTACCAAAGGTTTAGGGTTTACCTTCGTCCGTCGACAGCCCTTTGATGTCGATTGCCTCGAAACTCCGGCGCTGCTATGCTACCAATCCCGGCAGCTCTTCGCTATCGCTCGAACAACAACTAGCCCTAGAATCCTTCCAAAACTCTCAAAGAGGAGACTTAACTCAAGGAATGGCAAGTCACAAATGAGAAATCCGAGCACTATTTATAGGCCATGTTCGGATCCTCCGAACCTCACTTCGGAACGTCCGAACGCTACGTGTCCATCGGCTCTTGACAGCTCATGTTCGGATCCACCGAACATACACTTCGGACCGTCCGAACGTGCATGAAAACTGACGTGTCGATCCACTCTTGACACCTCATGTTCGGATCCACCGAACCTACTTCGGATCGTCCGAACTCTTCGGTGCTTCCGAACCATCTTCGGACCTTCCGATCATGATTAATCACCATTAATCCGTTAATTACCCAAGTCGGCATTCGGGCTACTACATTCTCCCCCCCTTAAAAGATTTCGTCCTCGAAATCAGGCTTAGAGGATGAACAAAACGAAATAACAACAACATTGTTATTACATCTCAATTGTTGTTGAATACAACTGATATCTCGATTACAATTGAAAAACACAAACATATACAAAGCACAACTCAAAAGAGCTCTGGATGCTCTGAACGCATACGACTCTCTAACTCCCAAGTGGCTTCTTCAGTGCCTCGACGCTGCCACTGCACTAAGACAAGAGGAATGATCTTATTCCGCAACACTTTGTCTTTGCGATCGAGAATCTGAACTGGTCGCTCCACGTAAGACAAATCTGATTCAAGTTGAACTTCAGAGGGATGCAAGATGTGAGACTCATCTGCTACGTATCGTCTCAACAAAGATACGTGGAACACATCATGAATACCGGACAAATACGGAGGTAATGCTAACCTGTAAGCTAAATCTCCCACACATTCTAGAATCTCAAAAGGACCAATGAATCTCGGAGATAGCTTACCCTTGAGACCAAATCTCAAAATCCTGCGAAAAGGCGAAACTCGGAGAAACACTTTCTCACCTGGCTGAAAATAAAGAGGTCGACGCTTTGTGTTCGCATAACTAGCCTGTCGATCCTGAGCAGTCTTAATCCGCTTCTTGATTACTGCAACCTTATCTATAGCCTGCTGGACTAATTCCGGTCCCTCTACCTGTCGTTCCCCGACTTCATCCCAGAATAATGGAGTACGACAACGTCGCCCGTACAACGCCTCAAATGGTGCCATACCAATACTACGATGATAGCTGTTGTTGTACGCAAACTCAATCAAAGGCAAATGATCCTGCCAAGCGGGTCCGAAATCCATAACACAGGCTCGCAACATATCCTCAAGCGTACGGATAGTCCTCTCTGATTGACCGTCAGTCTCCGGATGATAAGCAGTACTCAGACTCAGTGTAGTACCCAAAGCTGACTGGAAACTACCCCAAAACCGTGAGGTAAAACGAGGATCTCTGTCACTAACAATACTGACAGGCACTCCATGCAAACGTACAATCTCCTGAATGTACAATCGAGCCATACGATCGAAAGTGAAATCACGATTATACGGCAGAAAATGAGCAGACTTGGTGAGTCGATCCACCACTACCCAGATAGCATCGCTGTTCCTCGAAGATAATGGCAAATGAGTAATAAAATCCATCGTAATATGCTCCCACTTCCATTCTGGAATAGGTAAGTTCAATAATAATCCTCCCGGTCGACGGTGCTCTGCCTTAACCTGCTGGCAAACTAGACACTTGGAGACAAACTGATACACGCTGCGCTTCATCCCTTTCCACCAAAAACGAGTTCTCAAATCTTTATACATCTTATTGCTTCCTGGATGAATACTCAGCTTGCTTCGATGAGCATGAGATAAGATCTCCTCCCTCAAAGTATCATCTTCTGGTACTACAACTCGATTAGACAAACACAGAAGACCATTAGACTGATAATGGAAACCGCTATCTCCACCCGCTAACCGAGCTAATCTCTGAGTCTTGAGATCAGACATCTGAGCATCTCGAATTCGAGTGAACAATTTGGGCTCAGATAAAATGGTAGCAACACGAATGCTCTCCATACCTTTCCGATGCTTGAAGTTAAACCCCAACGAGCAACTATCCTGGATGGCACTAGTCATAGCACAAGTCTGAAGTGCAGAGGCTCTCACCTTGCGACTAAGCGCATCAGCTGTGAGATTCGCAGAACCTGGATGGTACTTGATCTCGCAATCATAATCCTTCAGCAAATCCATCCAACGACGTTGCCTCATGTTCAACTCAGCCTGAGTGAACAGATATTTCAGACTCTTATGATCAGTAAAGATCTCAAACTGAACACCGTACAAATAATGACGCCAGATCTTCAGCGCAAACACAATAGCTGCCAATTCCAGGTCATGAGTGGGATACTTCTCTTCGTGAGATTTCAGCTGTCTGGAAGCATAAGCAATCACATGACCATTTTGCGTCAACACACATCCTAAGCCTTGAGTGGAGGCATCGGTGTAAACACTGAAACCATCAGATCCTGACGGTAACGCCAAAACAGGTGCGGAAGTCAGAAGTCGACGAAGCTCTCTGAAACTATCTTCGCACTCGGATGACCACTCAAATGGAACATCCCTCCGAGTAAGTTGCGTCAATGGTCTGGCTATCTGAGAGAAATTCACGATGAAGCGACGATAATACCCTGCCAGACCTAGAAAACTACGGATCTCAGCCACCGTCGTCGGACGTGACCAATTCAGCACCGCTTCAATCTTGCTGGGATCCACAGAAACTCCTTCCTTGGAAATCACATGACCAAGGAATACCACACGATCAATCCAGAACTCGCACTTACTCAGCTTAGCATACAATTGCTTCTCGCGAAGAATCTGCAACACAATCCTCAAGTGTTGGGCATGCTCTTCCACACTGTGGGAATAGATCAAGATGTCGTCAATGAAAACCACCACAAACTGATCCAGAAAATCTCGGAAGACTCGGTTCATCAGATCCATGAATACTGCTGGTGCATTCGTCAATCCGAATGGCATAACTAGAAACTCGTAATGCCCATAACGAGTACGAAATGCAGTCTTGGAAATATCATCATCTCTGACTCTCATCTGATGATAACCTGATCGCAAGTCGATCTTGGAGTAAACAGAAGTACCCTGAAGCTGATCGAACAAGTCATCAATACGGGGTAATGGGTACTTGTTCTTGATCGTCACACGATTCAGCTGACGATAATCAATGCACAGTCGCATCGATCCATCCTTCTTCTTGACAAACAAGACTGGAGCTCCCCAAGGCGAAACGCTCGGGCGAATATAACCCTTATCAAGAAGATCCTGCAATTGCTGCTTCAGCTCTCTCATCTCTGACGGAGCCAGACGATAGGGGACACGAGAAATCGGTGCAGTCCCTGGCATTAACTCAATGCCAAACTCCACCTCTCTAACCGGAGGAAAACCAGGAATCTCATCTGGGAAAACATCAGGAAATTCACAAACCACTGGAATATCCTCTAGACCAACACTACCTGTGGATGAATCAATCGCATAGATGAGGTAGCCTTCCCCGCCCGACTCTAAAGCACGACAGGCTTTCAGAGCAGATACCACTGGCATCGGAGGTCGCGCTCCCTCACCATAGAAAAACCAACTAGAGTTTTCAGTCGTACGAAACTGAACAAGCTTCTGGTAACAATCCACAGTAGCTCGGTAGGTAGTCAAAATGTCTATACCCAAAATACAATCAAAATCTTCCATCTCCAGAATCATAAGATTCGCAGTCAACTCGTTACCCTCAAAATCTAAGGGACAACCCATCACTAGACGCTTCGCTAACACCGAATGACCCATCGGAGTAGAAACAGAAAGAATGACGTCTAGAGAAACATAGGGTAACCTATGACGCTTAACAAATCGTGCAGAAATGAAGGAATGAGAGGCTCCTGTATCAATAAGAACAAAAGCAGGAATACCGCATAAATGAAAAGTACCTGCTATGACTCTCTCCGTCTCATCTGCGGCCTGATCCTGGTTCAGCGCAAAAACCTGACCTTGGGCACGAGGTCGAAGATTCGAACTACCCACTGCTTGACCTTGCCTCCTCTGCTGAACGGTCGTCTGGGATCCGGAACCAGATCCTGCTCCACCTCGCAACTGAGGACAATTCTTCTTAATATGCCCCAACTCTCCGCACTGATAACAAGCTCCTGCGGCTACTCGGCATTGCTCCGATGGATGGTTCTTCCCACAATGCGCACAAGACTCCTTCTTCTTACCAAAACGGAAAACACCGCTAGATTGAGATCCAGATCCAGAAGAAGACGAACCAGATTTCTTGAATGACTGAGATCGAGGCCTCAAAGTACTCGAAGGTCTAGAAGAAATAATAGCCCTACCACGCTGGAGACTGATCTCTGCCTGGCGACACCGGTTCACTAACCCATCATAAGAAGTAGGATTATCACAGACAGTGACTCGATCAAAGATCTCCTGATTAAGGCCCTGGAGGAAATGATCATACTTGGCCTCAGAACTGCCACTGATATGAGGAGCGAAGGGTAACAACTCAAAGAATTTCTGCTGATACTCATCAACAGACATACTCCCCTGCTTAAGGTTCAGGAGCTCAATCGTCTTGGCCTGGCGAAGGGCTGGAGGAAAGTACAGCTGCATGAACGCTGCACGGAAATCGGCCCACGTCGCTCTACCCTGCGACTGAACTATCGGCGCAGAAGTCGATCGCCACCACCTGCGAGCACGGCCCTCGAGAAGAAAACTAAGGGTCTCCATCTTCTGCTCATCGGTGCACTGGAATGCGCGGAAACAACTCTCCATGCGCTCTAACCAATCCTCCGCATCATCGGGAGTCTCACCGCCAACTAAAGGCTTAGGTCCCATCTGCATGAAACGATGCATATCGAAACGCCTAGGACCCTCCCGACGATGACGATGCTCACGATGTCGTCTATGATCGTCCTGGTCACCCCATCGACCTACACTCCCCTGACTACTCCCGTCATCAAAATGGTCATCCATCGCTACAAGATAGAATAGGGAAAATGGTAAAATGGTCAACGGAAATCCCAAAACAGAATCTATATCCCAAAATCATACGCATGCTCTGATACCATAAATGTAGTGACCCGTTCCAGAATCACCTACTAATCAAAACTAAGCATGCAATTAACCTAATTAATTATAATCAGAGATAACAGCGGAAAACAAGGCCAACAACAATAGTTATACAACCCAATCGAAATCCAGAATACTCAAACTAACTGAAAGTATCTGATACAACCATATCGAATAAAAAGGAAAATCACTAAAAAGATAAGCCAACCAGCTACTCAACGTCCTCCTCCTGCTCCTTCTGAGCCATCCAACCTGAGGCCTGCCCCGTGGGAATGGGGTGTCCAAGAATAAACAAAACCGAGGACGTGAGCGATAAGAACGCCCAGTACAAAAGTATGAGTATACAGACCTATATGAAATGCACATGCTATGATCATGATACCGGGTAGTCAAGAAACAGGAATCACAAAGGATCTCAAAATGCTCAGTCTAGAGGCGCCAAGTGGATAGTGCCGCGCGGTCCAACCTCTGGGTCACTGCATCCACTACAAGACAGACGTGGACCTAAAATGTCCCGGACCACCGAAGCCCTCCCGACCCGTCGGCCACTGTGTACTCTCGGTGTCCATGCGTCCACAAGACAGGGCTGAGCGGCCCCAAGATATAGCTTATCTCGAAAGAGATACAGCTCAACAACAAAGGCTATCTCGAAGGAGATACGGCTCAACGTGAAATGCAACGTGCAGAAATAAACGTGACATAATAGCATGCATCAAATGACATATATCAATGCACCACATAATCATGCAACACATATATGAATGTATACTCAACCAGGATATCTCGGATAGTACTTTCGTACCTCTAACACAGCAATCCTAATCCACTGGAACAACCAGACAACAGGTCTAGAACAAGCCTACGCATCAAAAGCATATCCCAATCAATTCTACCATGCTCGACTAGCAAAACCAGTACTCTCTAGTACTACCAAAGGTTTAGGGTTTACCTTCGTCCGTCGACAGCCCTTTGATGTCGATTGCCTCGAAACTCCGGCGCTGCTATGCTACCAATCCCGGCAGCTCTTCGCTATCGCTCGAACAACAACTAGCCCTAGAATCCTTCCAAAACTCTCAAAGAGGAGACTTAACTCAAGGAATGGCAAGTCACAAATGAGAAATCCGAGCACTATTTATAGGCCATGTTCGGATCCTCCGAACCTCACTTCGGAACGTCCGAACGCTACGTGTCCATCGGCTCTTGACAGCTCATGTTCGGATCCACCGAACATACACTTCGGACCGTCCGAACGTGCATGAAAACTGACGTGTCGATCCACTCTTGACACCTCATGTTCGGATCCACCGAACCTACTTCGGATCGTCCGAACTCTTCGGTGCTTCCGAACCATCTTCGGACCTTCCGATCATGATTAATCACCATTAATCCGTTAATTACCCAAGTCGGCATTCGGGCTACTACAAATATAGTAAAATTTCATGCAAGTGAAAATATCATGTCTTGAGGTATATCGTAAAAATGCCGTGGCACAATTAATTATAATACGTGGATAACTGAACTGAAAATCATAGTGAAAATTGTTTGCTCCTTGGAGCCCTGTAATAAAATAGCCTGTAATAATTTTACTGGTGAGATTATGGTCTACGCAAGTGGCCCCTGCATTGAAACTGACCGGTAACTGGCGACCGGATAATAAAATGCTCCCATGACCGGTAACTGGCGACCGGGTAAAATAATAAACGTCTGATCAGACTATGCCTCAGTATACTGGGTGGTACAAACTGAACTGACCGGTAACTGGCGACCGGACCGGTAACTGGCGACCGGATTTAGCAATAATCTCATGATAGTGAAATGGCCACAAGCAATATCGCATAATCTCAAAAATGAACATTTTAGCACGTAATATAATTAATTCCCGCAATTAAGTATCCCGTAACAATTTTACTTAGTGGATTGGATCGCTCCTAGGCTCGCTGCAACCTAAATATGTCATGAAAATATGCAATTGATTTATGGGACCAAACTATGCAATAACATTAAAAAATGTGACAATTACACCGAACAACTTCGTATTTAATCATGACTCCGAACCAACCCGAGCCCACACTAAAACGTCATATATTCATGATTAAAATATGCTTAAAATTATGAATTAATGCTCCTAAAATAGTTAGGGCCGAAATCTAGGTGGATGGAGGCCAAAACATGAAATGCTTTTTCGAGAGTCAATTTGGCACATCGCACCGTAAATTCTCGTACGACTTCAAAAATGATCCGAATGACGAACGGCCAAAAACATGCCTTCCTAACTCGATGAGGCACTGTCCAGTCCAAGTCCATGGGCTAAAATCCAACTGAGAACTCGAACGAGCCACTGAACCGTCACAGCAAGTTGCTGTCCAAAAATACAGCAAATGTGCTTTGGTTTCCTTGCTTCTTTTGCGAGGCTAATGGCCATTGGGGCTTGAACCACCGACTAGAACCTCTTACCAACATCCTAAGGAATGATTTGAACCATGGCTAAGGACCCTAGGCCAGCCACAATTCGCATCACACCATAACTCAACCGAACGTCACACCCGAGAGCACCCTTGCATGCGTGTGGTGTCTTGCTTCGTTTGATATCACGTGTCGTTCCAGTGGCCATTTGATTGACCATGGCACGATCTAGACATATAGGGGCATGGTATGAACCGTGGCTAAGGACCATAGGCCAAACAAGATCCACACCAAGCCACCAAAACCGAACCATACATGCTGTACAATGAGAGGGGCGAAGGTGGGGAGGGGCTGTTCTTGTTGTTTAATTTAAAAACCGATTCACCATGGACCAAGCCACCAAAATGGCGACTTAGTCACGTCTTAGACATGCTAGGGAAGTGATCTAACCATGGCTATAGGCCCTTAGGGCAGCCAAGATCAGATCCTTTTCCCTTGACAGCAAAACCGATTTTTTTTTGAATCACACAATGGCCCCGATGGAAAGCTGCTGTCATTTTCGGATTTCATCATGCATGGGGTTTGTTTGAATGGACCAACATGGTCCTAATGCCTCCTAATACATGTCTATATGTCGCCTTGGGAGCCTGGAGTCTATCCAACCACCTGAATATACAAAAACAAGCAAAACCGTGAAGGCACAAGAGGGACCGAAAAGCTGCATGTTTAAGTTTTTGAAAATTGTTGGTGTATTTCGGTTTTAGCATGAAAGTGATGATCATGAAATGTAAAAATAATGATAATAGGACTTGATTGAAGAGTCAAGGAAGAATATATGCATGCCTGGTTTCGTTTTGAAAGAAAACGAACGAAACGACGACGACGCGGCGCGGTGCGGAGGAGTGGAGCGCTCTTGCTAGCTTGTTCTTCACTCGATTATTCTCTCTTGTTTCCTACTGAATTCCCACGGTTTTTAGCTTTGAAATTCTCTCATATTTTGAGCAAGGGAGAGGGGGAAAGATGGTTAGGAGACTGAGGTAAATGGGTGCAAGATATAGGGGATAAATCAAGACCAAGTCTCCACCTTTTGAAATTTGAATTTTTGTTGCTATCAATTAATTTGTTGGTGCTTGAAGGGGGTGAGGTAGCCGATTATTCAAGGCTAGGAATAGGTTAGGATATGGCTTATCACTAATTAAAAAGGTTTGCATACTAACTAAACAAAGAATAGGTCAAAGATGATGAGTTGGCAAAGAAGTTGTCTAGACATAAGGGTGGCCGAAAATCTCACTAATAAATGGAGGAGAAATGTTTTCTAGCTAGTAAATTTATAACCCTTAAAAGCCTCACTAATCCCTGAAATAATTTAGTGAATTAATCCCTTAATTAAAGGAACTTATATGGACTTATTTCTTACTCACCTCAAGTAATTAAAATAAATCCTCAAACCTCCTTTTTAACTTATATCAACTTACTTGCTAGCTAAAAATAAATCCTGGAAATTTTTCTGAGTCTTAAATTCTATCTCAAAACTCCAACTCCCGTCCGGCCTCACTGAAATAACTGAAATGATAAAAATTAAACTACTGCATAAAATAATTAAATTTAAAGAAGAGAATTTAAATACTCATGCCATAAAAATCATTTTAATTTAAATACTAGAATTATGCATGGCTTATACGTAGTCTAAGTTACGGGTTCTACATTTCCCCTCCATTTTTTATTCAAATTTTCGGCCACCTTGATAAAAGATTTGAATTAAAATTTCCAACTCATTTTCATTGATATACCTTCCTAATCCTTTTCTTGATAATTAATCTCCTCACTTTAAATCCTCATTTAATTAATAATTAAGCAGTATTTCCTTCCTTGCTCCTAGACACCATAATCGACCAAGTGCACCCCTTGATTAGCCTACAAATCTTTTGATATCATTCTTGTTTCCTATCTAACCAATAAACTAGGATAGAAAGATTCATTCCCTTCCATTTATCTAGCAACCTTCCTTCATTTTTCCCTAGCCACTCTCCCTACCATATTCTCGAAAACTTCTCTCCCGTTCAGCAGAAAATCGAGAGTAAACCATAGAATAATCGTGAGAAATTTAGAGAGAAGAAAAGGGTGAGAAAGAAGAAGACTCATCCTCTGCGCCGTGTCGTCGCTCGTTCGTTTTTCTTTCAAAAAAAAAAAAATTTCCAGGCATGTTTCTATCATTCTTTGCTCTTCAATCAAGTCTTATAATTAATTTTAAATGTCATACGTACAAGATTATGAGGGGAAATCAAAATACATGACAGAATTTTCAAGAAAAGTTGCACAGATTTATTTCGGCCCCTCTTGTTCTTTCACGTTTTGCCTTATTTCGATTGTTGCAGGGTTCGGCTTGTGTCCAGGCTCCCAAGGATACATCTAGACATAGACATGTTAGGATCATATTGGTCCATTCGTTCAAGCCGCATACATGCTGGAAATTCAGAAATGACAGCAACTCTTCTCTAGTGTCTCATGTGTTCGATTCTTTCTTGGTTGCTGTCAAAAGGGTGATGTTTCTGATCTTGGCTGCCCTAGGGGGTATAGCCATGGTTAGAACACCTCATTATTATGTTCAGATGAGACCAAGTCGGCCTTTAAAGGCTTGGTCCATGGTTGCATCGGTTTTCAAATAAAACAAGCACAGCCCCTTCGATCCCCATTTTTATTTCTGTATGTGTACTCTCGATTTTGGTGGTTTGGGGTGGACGTTGTTTGGCCTCTGGCCCTTAGCCCTGGTTCACACCCTACCTCTTGATGTCTAGATCATGCCATGGTTAATCAAATGACCCAATGGAAGGGTCCATGATAGCAAGAACAGTTGCAACACCCCACGCGCAGATTTGGTCTCGGGTGGGATGTGCGGCGCATTTCTTGTGTGGTTCGAATTGTGGCTGGCCTAGGGCCCTTAGCCATGGTTCAAACCATTTCTTAGGATGTTAGTAAGAGGCTCTGGTCGGTGGTTTGAACCCCAATGGCCAATAGTCTCGAAAACGACGCAAGGAAACGAAAGCGCTGCTGCTGTATTTTGTGGACAGTAAGTGGTGCTTCGGTTCAGAGGATCATTTGAGTTCTTGGTTGGATTTTAGCCTATGGCCTTGGACTGGACAGTGCCTCATTGAGTTAGGAAGGTCATGTTTTAGGCCGTTCGCAATTCAGTTAAGTTTAGAGGTCGTACGAGAATTTACGGTGCAAGGTGCCAAAATGACTCTCGGAAGAGCGTTTTATGTTTTTGGCCTCCATTCACCAAAAAAATTCGAGTATTGTAATTTTAGGAGCATTATTTCATCATTTTAGGCGTATTTTAATCATGGCTAAACCATGGTTCGATGTTGGTTCGGTTGGAAAGAAGCCATGGTTAAATACTAAGTCATTGGGCGTAATTGTCTCGTTTTTGGATTCAATTACGAGGTGTTGGTCAAGTTAAAATCATTTGCATATATTTCATGTTAGAATTAGGTCGCAGCAAGCCTTGGAACGATCCAACCCATTTGGTAAAATAATACATGATTAAAATATTTAATTATGTTATTTAAATTATATTACGTGCAAAAATATAAAATATTCATTTTTGAGATTTATGCGATATTGCTTGTGGCCACTTCATTATCATGGGATTATTACTTCACTCGGTGGTAACTTACCGGTTCAGTTCAGTTCATTTATTGGTACGAATATCCAGTCCAAGGGCTGTGATGATCTTTACTGCCCAATATAATGTGGTTTAGTCTGATCAGACGATCCAGTCCAGTTAAGTTCAGGGGCCACTTGCGTAGAACATAATCTCAACAAGAAAATTTATGACATGATATTTTATGACATGGCTCGATTGAGCAAACATTTCACTTATGATTTTCAGTTCAGTTATACACGTATTATAATTACTCATGACATGATATTTGCACGTTATGCCAGTCTCATGATATTTTTACGTTGCATGAAATTTTATTATTATTACTCATTATTTACGATATATGCATGTTGAGTCTTTAGACTCACTAGACTTGATTGTTGTAGGTACTGATGAGGTCGGGATCGAGGGCGGGGACCAGTGAGCCATCTTGGGTCGGCAGTAGTGGAACCCGAGGACCTCATTTTCAGCATTTACTATTTTTTTATGCTCAAACATTTTATCTTTTGTTGGATTATTTAAATTGCTATTTTGCAAACAATAATTACTTCCGCTGCCATTTCGAATATTTTAAACATTGAATATTTTCACCAGTTTATTTATTTAAAGAGGCATTTTAATTATTTAAAGAGAAAATTTCAAAATTTTCCGCAAATTTTCAAATACGAATTTCAGGCCTCTACAAAATGCGTATCACCAGAATCAATAAATGCAATATTAGGTATGGCGTCTAAAAGAATCATACCTGATATGACAGTGGATTCTCGATCAGCCTACTCATCATTCAATACACAAGCCTTCCCTTTAACTGGTTGCTTGAGTTGTGGGCAATATTTAACAAAGTGTCCAAGTCCCCAGACTTGAAGAAACTATTAGTACTCGGCTTGCACTGATCATTTTGGTTATTCTACACTTAGGACACAAAGGCTTGTCCTCGGGATAAGGGGCATCATTGGCTAATGGTCGTTGTCTTTGGGGTCATTGTGGAGCTGAGTCATATTCTTAAACAACCTCTGCTGATCTCGAGGTTGTGAAGCTTGTCGCTTCATCTGTTTTTCATCATCTATCTCTTCCCACTCTTGCTCTACCTACGAGGCTTTATCAGCCGCTGCTCTATAATCTCAAGGCTTTGTCAACCTAACATCATGCTTCATTATAGTTAGTAAGCCATCAACAAACTGCCAGAGCTTCTCATCTTGTTTTCCCCAATTAATGGAACAAAATATCATCCTCTCTCAAACTTGCGGACATACTCCGCTACAATTATCCTTTCTTGTTTCAGTGTAAATGTATCCCAATTCAATCTAGAGCAAGCGCCATTAGTAAAATATTTGCAATTGAAAACCCTCTTGATTTTCTCCCATGTTAAAAAGTGGCTAGGTTCACAGTTAGCTTAGCCCCTCTGTCCAGATTTTGGCTTCTTCTCTCAGCATATAATGACACATTATTCTATGTCTGGGTCAGCAAGTCGCATGCACACAAATATTAACTCCAAAGATTTGATCCAGACCTCAGCCTCAAGTGGTCAGTGGTGATGGCAAAGTCCTAGGGTTGGTTGTACCTGCCTGAAGCACTCTTGCATGTTCTTAGGAGACACCCTCTTCAAGCCTATTGTCATCCTCCATGTGTTGTCTGGACCACTAACTGTTGAAGTATCTGTGCCATCCCTGCCAAAACCTGCTGTCCCTACATTATGTACAACATTGTCATTCATGCTGTTCTTCTCGTTGTTACTATTATTGTGCTTCCTCTTAAAACATCCTCTTTTTTTACATTATTATCAACATACAACAAATTCCACCACATGACATACATGCGTGAGAATCATATAATTTCATATGTCATAACATAACTTTCAAACTTCTTAAATCAAGACAGCTAAAACATCAAAGTTTTTGCATAAAATACATAAATTTAAACTTACAGACTTTGTGGCGAAGCTATGAGAGTTCTTCACGATATGGAGGTGAACACTTATCCTTCAGAATCTTTCTCTGATACCAAGTTGCAACGCCTATAATTTTCTTAAAGTATATGTGCCAAACTAGTACAAGTTGAGTTGTTGGTTTTGCTTTGTTATAGCTCTTGATTCGTCGAATTTTTGGGTAAAGTGATGAACATAAAAGTTGTATCCATTTTTCTTAGATTTCCACGTAATCATGAATCACTCAATTCCAAGTTGATATGATAAATATATGCTTGACAAACCTGGTTTTTAGCAATCTGGAACTTGTTCTCCATTCTGTATAGAACCAACATTTGCATCGTAGTTTATCAGGCTTTTTTTGTTCCGATTCAGATTTTGACTTATGAAAATGATTTTTAGATCATTCTCTTAGCTTTGTAATGCATATTGAATCATTTCATTTGAATAAATTAGCTGAGTGATATTACCAAAATACCAAAACTACTCCATTCAAGCTGATTGTTGTTTCCGTTCCATCAGCTCAACCTTGCGACTTATATTTCGCCTAGATAATTTTCGAACCAACTGAGCTGTTGTGAAATAAGACTAGTCTAAAATTAGTTTTTTATTCACTCGTTTTGGCGGCTTGTCATTTGCATCACCGAGCTGTGGAATATCATTGAAACATTGCAACTTTCCAGATTTTCAGTTTAGTTGATTTCGAGTTTCACTTTCCAACTTGAGACAATAACTTCGCACCTGAGTAAATATATTAGAAACACAATAAAATGTTTGTTATCATCAAAATCAAAATTTCTCGTGTTTCTCAACCCAACATATATTGTACTATTGAATTTGATGGACTTAAATTTAGGGGTGAAACCAATATTTCATGTTTGATTGAGCTAAAATAAATATGACAGTTGTTTGATTAAAAATTTATTGTGTCCATATATGTAATAAATCTAACATATCATAATAAATAATATTTTAATTAAAAACAAAAACAAACCATATCAAACAAAAGAAGACAAGGCAATGCATCTTCACTAAAATGATTATGTTCTATATCAAAAATAATATCATAAAAATGGTATTGATTATATACAAAAAAATAAATGACGAATGAATAAGAAACAACATAGTTACATTGCGCATGCACAACTAGTTCAGAAATTCATACCCCAATCAGAAATACAATAAAAGCCCAAAAATCCTTCATAAATTTCCAATCTGAAAAAAATATTTTTACAATCTGTATTTCAAACAAAGTATAAATCCAAATAAAATTAAATCCCATTAAAAACAATCATCATCCCAATTCACCAAAAAAACTTTACTAACCTGTTAAATGGAATATGAGATGAGAATTAGTTGTAAATTGTAAATATAGACTTGGTTGCGATGAAGGCATATATGTGTCGACTAGAAACAAGGAGCACAAGAGTAAGTAATCTCAATTATTTCAAATTTGAAAGAAGCTTTTATTAGAAAAATTTAAAGAAAATTGAAAGAAGCGGCCAATTGAAATTTGACATGGCGGTATTTGATTTTTATTATTATTATTATTTAATTAGAACGAGATTTTTTTTATGGTATGAGAAATTGTAGTCGCTACCATAATAGCATGCAAACCATGTTAGTCAATAAATTATATTGGACAAGTCACGTACAAAAACTCATCTGAAAATATGTTTGTAGATAGAATAAGTAGGCTTGTCAAATTGGGTCAGGCCCGTCGGGCCGGCCCGCCCCGCCATAAAAATTGAGTGGGTTGGGTTGATAAAATAGCAACCCGTTTGGAGGTGGGCCAAATGGGTTGAGCCCGTTTGGGTTGCGAGCCAAACGGGTTGAGCCCGTTTGGGTTGCGGGTTGGCCCGCCAAATTAGGGTATAATTTTATATTTTAAGTTTTATATAAAAATTCTTATTTCTTCCTTATTTTTTCTCATGTGCCTAAGCCTGCCAAATTAGGGTAGAATTTTATATTTTTAAGTTTCATATAAAAATTCCTATTTCTTCCTTATTTTTTCTCATTTGCCTAACTTCAATCACTCTGTAAAATCTCTATGCTTCTATTTTTTTGAAGATGTTATAATCTTCAGTCTCCTCCATTTTTTTAATATTTAACTCGATCTAATCCAGAATTATCGAAATAATATAGTAAATAAAGTAATTATGTGTATTGTTGAACACATAATATTACATGAGTTAATTTTTAGTACATGTGTACATGAAATCTTGTGTGAATTAGAATAAGCACTTTATTTTTTTATGGATTATGTTGATTATTGTATGCTTTCAATGTCTCATTTCAATGTTTTTAAGTTTTTTATGAAATTATTTGACTGAAATATATTTTTTCTCTATGTTTATTTTAATAATGTTTAGTATTTTTTTTTTAAAAAAATAATAAGCGGGTTGGCCCGCCTAACCCGCAGCCCAAGGTGGGTTGGGCTGGGTTGGCCATTTAGAGGCCCGCCAAAATGGCGGGTTGGCCCGCCCCGCCCCGCCTAATGGCGGGTTTCGACGGGTTGCGGGCTGGCCCGCCCCGTCGGCCCGCTTTGACATGTATAAGAATAAGTCATGAACAATGATCAAATGTTCATCCATTCCACCAAATCAGATATTTTTGGTAGATTTGTCAAAACGGGCTAGCGGGGAGAGCCAGCCCGCCACCCGCCGTAACTCGCCATTAGGCGGGGCGGGGCGGGGCGGCATTTTGGCGGGCCTTTAAATGGCCAACCCAGCTTGGGTCGCGAGTTACGCGGGCCGAAACACTTTTTTTATTAAAAAAATGCTAAACATTATTATAGTAAACATATAAGAAAAATATACTTCAGTCAAATAGTTTCATAACATATTTACAAACATTAAAATAAGAAATTAAAAAATCATACAACATAATCCATAAAAAATAAAGTGTTTAAACCAAACATAAAGAAACTAAACAAATACTATAAAGTCTATTCTCATTAAACTTCATCAATCTTCATCTCCTACAATAGCTTCCTCCATTGTTTCTTAATAAAAAATTTGAACAACATTGGATCCTTCACGGGATGAAGTTGTTTTGAAATTTTCACATTCATCATCGTTTGCATCTAAAAGACACGAAGTAAGCCAACATATCAATTTAAGAAAAGTTATACATATATATACATACATATATATATACATACACATATATATATATATATATATATATATATATATATATATATATATATAAAGTGAAATTACCATAAATATAACCACGCAACCAGTTACGTGTGCAAATAAGAGCTGCACTTTTTCAGGAAGGATGCGACTTCTATACTTGGTGAGCACATGAGCACCAATGGAAAAGTTGACTCTGATGCAACTGTAGTTATGGTGATAGACAAAATATCGCATGCCATCGTTAAAGTGAAGGGTATCGATGCTTATGATTCTTCCAATGCTCCAAAACATCTAAATTTTGATAATATACAAATTCAAGCTTTGGCTCCTCCAAATAAAGATCCAATTCACATTTTCCTGCACTTCTAATGGTTTGACTCTCATATGCCATGATTTCCTACATCAATTAACTAATGGTAAGACAATATATACATAAAAACAAATCAAATAGTGAATATAAGAAATGGAAAGGAAATAAATCATTTTAATACTTACATCATAGATTCTTTTGCCTTTATTTTTAATTTCTCCTCCACTTTGAGTATGTGAAATTGTAACAGAAGATGATCTTGGTTGTGAAGAACTTGTCTGATTGGTGTTAGAATATTGCTCAAAAAGCTCATACAACTTTGTTTTCATAATCAACATCTTCTCTTGGCATTTGATATGATCATCATCAAGCTTCGAATAAAAAAACTCTGACATAGAAACTTTATTCGTGGGTCAAGAATAGCCCCAAATGCAAGCACCACGCTATATTGATTCCAATACTTATCAAACTTCTCTTTCATATTTTTACACATATCACTTATCATCAAATCTTCATTTGACAAGTTCTCATTTAACAAAACCTTGATCTTCCAAACTTGCATGAAGTACAAATTTGATGTAGGATAAGAAGAACCCGAGATCAAATTGGTAGTATCATAAAATGGCTTAAACAATTCACATATTTTTTCTCCTCTTTTCCACTCTTCATTGAAGGACAATATTTATAATTATTATCATTCAATTGAAGAGAAGAAAAGACCTGTTTATATTTGATAGCACTATCTAACATCAAATATGTTGAATTCCAATGAGTAGGCACATCCAATCTCAAGCCAATACCACTGTCAATGTTACCAACTACTCTCACACATTCTTCAAATTTTCTCATCCTACCCTCCGAGCCTTTCACATACTTGACAGATTCTATAATTTTATTCAAAGCTACACTAGCTATTTTGAGACCTTCTTGGACAATGAGATTCAATATATGAGCAGAACAACGAACATGAAAAAATTCACCACCACACAACAAGCTATCATGCAACGAGAGTCGTTATTTCAAAATGGCTTGCATATTATCATTACTTGATGCATTATCCAATGTCAAAGAGAAATTTTTTTCTCAATCTACCATTCCTTCAAAAATCCAAACAATTTTGATGCCAATTCGACTCCTGAGTGTGGAGGAGGCATATGAGCAAAGCTAAGTATTTTACTATTCAATTTCAATCATCATCAACAAAATGGGCACTCAAGCTAATGTAGCCTTCACTAGTGCATGCAGTCCATACATCTGAAGTTAAATAAATTCTATTTTTTATGTTAGCCAAAGTTTGCCTATGTTTCTCTTTCTCTCTCATGTAGATTCTTGAAATGTCAGAAACAAGAGTATTTCTGGAAATACAAAGCACGTCAGGATTTATATATTTAACCCAAGCTCTAATACCATCATACTCGATGCAAATCATGCTTAATAACGGCAGCAGCTAACAACTCACATGAATTTTTTTGATCTATTTTTTTGACCTCTTGTTCCTATCACGATCAATAATCATTTGTCCAACATCATGAAATTTTACCATTTTGCAATTTGAAGATGATGCCTTAATGTAGAAGTCCCATATTGTTTTCCCCCACATTTATACTCTTTCTTGCATGCCTTACATTCGGCTCTTTGTATACCATCTTGACCAAACTCTTTTTTCTAAAAAAGTTCCAGACATCATAATATTCTTTAGGCTTTTTTGATGTAGTTTCCTCCTGACCATGCTGGTTGTTTTCAATTTCCTCATATTCATCTATGTTAATACTTTGGTTTATGGTAGAATCAATAATCTACAAATACAATAGTGAAAAATATTAATAACTTCAGTCATTTCAAGGTAGAAACATCTATTGACGTATTAGATACAACCAGATCAATATGGCATCATTCCGTTTCCATACACGACATGCAAATATTCTTGATTGGATTGTCGGGAGATAACCGAAGAATTGGAGACTAAATTAGATGACATAATCATTAAAAGGACTTCAAACATTCCCTAAATATTGTTTATTCGTTGAGAGCGGTGGCAATAAACAGAAATTTACAAACTTGAACATTCACATATCTGGTATGCCCACAACAAAAGGCACAAAGAAGGATTTTGCGGCTAACCACGTTGTGGCAGTACAATTCAGTAGCACCACCCAAGCCTCAAAATTTTTAAAGACGTCCCATAAACATTAGTCTCCAAAGGATGACACATGCTCGTTAGAGCTTCATACCTCATATAGCAACATGGACAATAAAAGAAAATGAAAGAGAAATTTCACCAGCAGTTTTGGACAAAGTTTATTACGTGCTTGCTATGAATAACATCTTCAACAAAAAAAAGTACAGAGATTCAGATATTACCAGAGTGATGGAGGCGAGGCGTAGGACAAAAATGAGGAAGAAATTACATAAGAAAGACGAGAGTTATGGTCTGATGGAGGCGCATGAGAGTGATGGAGCCGCACATGAGAGTGATGGAGCGAGGCACAAAAAAATAAGAAAGAAATTACTTTTAACTAATTACATAAGATATTCAGATTCTACCCTAATTTAGCGTTTAGGCCCGCCCAGTCTTGGCCCGCAACCCAAACGGGCTCAGCCTTTTTGGCCCGCCTTTAAATGAGCTACTATTTTGTCAACCCAACTCGCTCAATTTTTATAGCAGGGCGGGCCGCCTGACGGGTCTAACCCAATTTGACCTAATTTTTGTGAAAAAGAGAGTGAAATTTGATTATAAACGATGAGGATATAATATATACAACCCATGATGGGTAATCAACTTCTTAAAAATCTATTTACTTAAAACATATATTCAATAAATATATATTTGAAATTATGACATTAAATAAATATAAGATTCTACGAAGTGATTGAGGGGTGTGCAATGACCGATTCGATTCTTATTAATTTCGGTTGATTTTTCAAATGTATAATACAAAAATCAAACCATTTTTATTTGGTTCAGTTTGATTTTTTTTAAATTACAAATTAGTTAATTTGGTTCCATTTATACGATTTGAGTAATAAATTAAGTCACATTTTTTAATAACGATTGTTATTGAAAATTTTCAAATATGATTTTAAAATATCTAAAAAAATAAAGATTTTATAATTAAATAAAATTAAAAATCTAAAACAAATACATTCAAAATATAATAACATAATAAAGTGTATTGAAATGATTTATAAAACATCAATTTAATGTTTTGTTTTAATCTATAAGGACTTATGGATCAGCAAATATTACCTTTTTAAGTATTTCAAAATATTTCACATAAAGCTTGTAATTATTTTAAGGACAAACTTGCACAACTTCATATCCTCAAACTTAACTTTCCCCTCACTCCCATTTTTTAAAATTTCCAAAAATATCCTCAATCTTCATGAATGTGGTACATGACATTGTTATACCTATCAAACATGGTCTTAAAGTGTTAAGATCAGGAAAGAGTTTAGAGGGGGTAGTGAATGAAATCTTTCAAATTTTGCTTTCTTAAACTAGTTTCAACTGTTTTGAAGCGGTTGAAATTTTTCCTCAAACTTGTTAAAAATACGAACCACTGCAAAGTGCGTAAAAACGGTTCAAGATTTCTAATTATAGCTAAAAACTTGTTGGCGAACTTATCAACAAATATAATGAAAGAAAGTGCTTGTATAAAGTAAAGCTACAATGTTTTTATGGATGTTCGAAGATGAAAACTCCTACGTCATCCCTTCTTTCTCTTTTAGGAAGGATTCCACTAAAAAACTTGGCTTTACAAAAACTCTTGCAACAGCCCACTCCAATCAAGACTTATCACACTGCATGTTTTAGAACTCTTAGTGATCACTTTACGATTCTGGATATTAAGAACACTTGGTTCGCCAGACAACAGTACTTAAACAAATAACCAAAATGTTACTGATATAAGTAAAAAAATTTATTTTTGGTAGCACGAAGATGATTCTTGAATGATCAGATGTATTTCTGTTCAGTGCATGCTTATGAGCGATGAAGTGCGTAGACTTTTAAGTGCGCTCTAAATATTTGAAGTATGCATGCTTGTGATGATTTCACTATTGTGAGTTTGATAATATGTCTCCGTATTCTTGCACACTTCCTTCTCTGTGAATATAGGCGATCATTCCAATAGTCGAAATGATTTGAGTAACGTTAACTTGTAACAGAGGGAAGATGTGTCACTATCAGCTGCAACTGCATTTAATGTTCTTCTGATATGCATTAAATGTTCTCTTTGCTGAAATTTCCTTGAGTCCCGTTCTCTGAAGAGTTTTTGCAGAGTTTTTGTTTATGGCAACTGCTTTATCCTCAGACCTTTGTAAGATAAATAATCTTTCTTTTCTGGGATAGTGATATAAATGCAGGTCATTCTCGAGACTGATGTAGGGACAAGTTAACTTTGAAGCGGTGCAAACTATTGAATGTCTTGAACAGGTCGGAGAATGTCTTTCATTAAGTGGGTAATAAATAACCTTGTTTAATGATGTCTTTGAATCTGTCAGTTGAGAGGTTCATCTTCTTTTTACTTTAAGCGGTTGAATTATCAGCGGTCTGGAATTCAAGTGGTCAGACTTCTTTCGAATATCCTTTGTTTAAGCGGTTGAACTCTTTTTGCTGTAGCCGATAGTGAAGTAGTCCGGTTGCTAAGCTGGGCGGTTAAACTGATACATGTTACATATAAGATATGCAGTTGTTTCCTGAATTAGTGAAGTGCTATCTTGATTTTGTTAATCGCCAAAACTTTGGGTAATAATAATTTCTTAACAATTTCCCCCTTTTTGATTCTTAACAATTTCCCCCTTTTTGATGATGACAAAACCCAGCTGCAAGGCTACACAATGTTTATAATATAATTATAGCAAGCTAGAAGTAAGGCACATATAAAAAAAATTGCATTTCATTGAATAAATGAAATTACAATCTCTAAAGCCAAAAATAAACAACTGAACAAATAAAAGATAATACAAGATATGAATACTACTTTTGACATGCTCGTTCAGCTTTGGCCCTTTCTTCCAGTTCTTTAATAACTGATATCTTTACTTGCTGGATGACTCTTAGTTGCTCTCTTTACCCTTTTTTGACATCACCATTAACAAGAAATTCCATAATTTCTACAAGCTAGGCTTCTTGTGCATTCGTGCATTGATCAACATGTGCTTTAAGACGGTTTATTTGTCCTGAGAGCTCAACGCACATGTTGAGATGTGAAGAATTATGCTTGGCTTGCCGGAGTGAGATACTTGTATTCATGACAGAAAAATCTTTGCAGAGATCAGACTTCATCGAATTAAAAGCCTCTTTTAGATCAAAATTCTTGCAGTTAAGAGCAAGAATTGAGTGATCCAGGTTGACAAGCCTGGTAAAGAATATCTTTTTGGCAATCTTCTTCTGTGTGTTCTTCTTCTTCAGAGACAGCCTGATCAGAAAGTAATATGGCTTTGAAAGAGACCAATTGAGAAGACGAGGCTTTACCAGCAGATTTTGATGACTGAGGCTCATTTAGTTCAAAATATATATCCTCAATAATTTTGTTAATATCATCAGTTGAGGCAGAGGGTATCTTGCTGGTGCCTTCCTTTGCATCCGAGGCCACAGATGTAAGACAATCTGTAGGTATGCATGTAATGGTTACCTCGTCATTCTGTAAGTCTTTGGGAGATGATATCAACGGTTCTTGGAGAACGTCTTGATGAAGAGAAACAACATAAAGAGAGTTTGGAGAAGATGATTTCTCTTTGTAAGTTGAGGTGTTATCAAAGTCAGATAAAAATTGCATTGCCTCATCAACAGAGAAAGGTTGGACTTTTGAGAGTCTGTCAAGAGTCTGTTGATTCGGTATATCAATCTTATAGTTTGTGTGAGAAGCAGCCAGAGGGTTTGAAACAACCTGGTGGCAGAGTTGTTCAGTTATGGAAGCATCCTCGGGCATGAGTATCTCAGTTTGTGGGAGGGTATTGTCCTCATTACTCATCAGAGCAGTTTTGACCGGGACTTCTGGCAATGATGGTTTAATAAGCTCACCAGATGTTGAAGATGGGTGATTCTGAACTAGGGATTGATCTTTGAGCGGCTGAGAGCTCAGTTCTTCATCTAATTTCAGTTTAGTGTCAAGCTTACTCTGGTCTTCAACCGCTAGAAGATGAAGGTCCTGCCTCATCTGAGAAACAATCATAGAAAGAGAAAGAGCATCCATTTCATGCTGGGAGATTATAGCTGAGTCATCCTTTGCAGTAGGACAAGTGGGAAAAAAATTGTTCGGTCTCAATTGGATAAGTGCTCGGAGAGCACTCTCTTTCATTTGAATTTTCAAGAAATCTCGTCGACGCAGAGCGGTTGGAATATATGATGTTTCTGTCCATTCCAAGATGGACGTTCAAGCTTTGCAGCAGCTTTGATCTTACCAGTTTGAATCAATGAGTCAAAGGTTGTGACGGTTCGAAATCAAACCCATTGATCAAACATTTCCATCTTCTTCTGAACAGTCTCGTTGACTCGTTCACTAGTAAGAACTATGGCGGTATGGACTGAGTTGGTTTTAGGTGGTTCTTCAATCATGACTTGTTTGCCCTTATCTGTTGAAAGAATGGTATGTGCTCCTGAGTAAGAGGATTCAATTTCTGGTTCAGTAATTTGAATATCTTTCAGTTGTGTTGCAGGTTGTAAGGCCCAAGAATTATAGAATCGATAACCAAGATTATTAATCTTCATTAACGTAAGACTTGGAAGATATGAGAATGCATGACATGCGATGAGGGAAGAAAAGACATGAGAAAATAGGGTTGCAAGACCGCACCCGCGCCCAGAACATGAGTGCACCCGCGGTCATGCAATTGTGGATTTTTGCAAGAAAGGCCGAAGCCACACCGCACCCGTGGTGCAACCAAGACCGCACCCGCGGTGCATGGACAGAAAGTTGGCAAAATTTATTCGAGGCGATACCGCACCCGCGGTGCAAGATGGACCGCACCCGCGGTAGTGACACCGCACCCGCGGTCTTGTACGTAGCGCACCCGCGGTGGTGAATTTCAGAAAATGAAAGATAATGTCGAAGCATGAGCGCACCCGCGGTGCATGACATGACCGCACCCGCGGTCATGCGTGTTGCTTGAAAAATGATGCCACGTTTCAGATTGTGCATGCAGTATATATACAGATGAATGGCACGTAATTCATCAGAAAAATGGAGAAAGGGGCGAAGATTTTGATAGAAAATCCTTACGACTTTTAGATTGGCGATTGTGGAAGATCCATCCATCAGAATTCAAATCCGACTTCAGTTTTGAGCTCCTCTCGACTCGAGCTATACAAGGACGTAAGTTTTGTTACGTTTTGAGATGTTTTGAGAATATGATGTTGCTAGAATTGCATGTGATTCAGATATGACGTTTCTGCTACCGTAGATATTATAGAATTGAAGTCAGATTAAAGAATAGACTGTTTCTGTAATTGTTATGATTTTTGAAAGATATTGACTGAAATTCGATATCATATTTATGTCATTGTTGAGATTATGAGTTATATCAGTATTGATTATACGCTCTAGAATTATATTTGTGATGTTCAGATTGACGGGGTTATTCAGATTGTATTGTTATGCCGTCGAAACATCAGCTGAGTTAGATTGATCAGATTCAGATATTATTTTGATTAGATTGTGATATTATTGATATGACTCAGATTGTATCTTGTTTAGACATTGATCAGATTGTATACTGATTTGAGTATCGATCAGAACATGGTGTATATTGAGTTATTCACTGATACAGGGTATTCGATATTGTCATTTCAGATTTGATATGGACAGAGTTGAATACAGGTCATCGTCTTCGTCAGATAGGGAAGACAAAGGTATAATTCATGTGATATTCGGGAAGACACAACTCAAATCAGATTTCATTTGAGTTTCCCAACAAAATCACATACTAGACTGTTGTTTATACTTTGTTATGTTTATGCTTTGATTATAGCATTGTATTTAAGTTTATGAGATTATTGTCATGTTCAGATATGAATATGACTATGCTTTGTTTACAGATTGATATGCATAGCATTTAAGATAGAAAGTCTTTTGGCAGAACCGGCCAAAAGCTAGACGTTCGGTTGTATTGACGCTTCGGATCAGATCTAGACCGAGTGCAGATATTCGATACAGCTAGCACCGAAGTCTAAGAATAAGACGTACAGTCACCCCGATTGGAGAGTAGGTGACAGCCATTGATGTCTTATTCGTACCGGGATCCCTAGAGTTATAGTTGAATCAAGTCTAGACATGATTTGATTAGAACTGCATGCGTATATGTATTGGTTTCATAGATTATGGAACCTATTGTTATTGCTTTTAGTCATGAGAGTATGTTTCATGATATAGATTGTTATATGTATGCTTATCTGATTTGAGTGGCATGTTCAGTTAGATTAGATTTCATAGATGATGAACTCTATTACTATTGTTACTGCTTTTATTCATGACAGCATGTTTCATGAATTATTATATATATATGCATGTTTACCATGTTTTATACTGGGATTTATTCTCACCGGAGTTATCCGGCTGTTGTCTTGTTTTGTATGTGTGCACGACAACAGGTGGGGCAAGATTGGGGTCGAGAAGACGACGAGGGAAGACGAGTTTAGTGTGGTGATTCCGGACTTGGATAGATTTGGTTTTATTACTTGAACTTTAGTAGTTGAATCCTAGATTAATTGAAAAGACTGTTGTACAGTATTGTACTTTTCTACTGAATTGTAGTTGTTATACAGAGATGTATATTATTTAGATTCCATTACCTTCCGCATGTATATTTTAAAAAGAAAAATTTTTAGACCCTGTTTATCAGAACCAATAATTAAATCCCAAAGATGATTAAGAAGATGAATAGCGTCCGGGTCCCCACAACAGGTGGTATCAGAGCGATAGATCCTTTAGATTGAGATAGTCAGAGTTGATAGACCTTTTAGACTGAGATAGAGGAGAATGAGCGGGGTAGATTGAATTTTATTTCCTTGCATGTGAATGCTAGCATGAGAATTATGTTAATGTTGACTTACATTGTGTGTGCTAGCATGATTTATTGCTTTCCCTATTACATATTGTTTGGTATCTGAGTTGATTGCAGCATGTAATGGTTAAGCCTGAATCAGAACCGAGTCTGGATCAGAGATATATGATCAGAGGAGGGCTGAGACAGATTGTATAGATAATGTACTAATCTGTTTGATTATCAGATATACCGCCTCGAAGAATTTCAGAAAAGGGCAGCAACTCGTCTGAACAGATAGATGCATCAGAAACTCAGCTAGAAGAAAAGATGAAAGAATTTCAGTTATTGCAGCCGCCGATTCTGAGTGGTATTGAGACATCTGAAGATTGTCAGAACTGGTTTGATGACATAGAAATACTGTTCGATTTACTTGATTGTACAGATGAACAGAGAGTTAAAATGGTACCTTATCAGTTACGAGAAGCCGCCAGGAGTTGGTGGATTACCAGTAGAAGAATGTGGGAACAGAGAGGTACAGTGATTTCGTGGGAAATATTCAGAACTGAATTTTATCGAAGATTTTTCTCAGCTTTGTACCGAGAGAACAAGAAAGCGGAGTTTGAGAATTTGAGCCAAGGCCAGTTGAATATTGATGAATATACCGCCAAATTCTCTACTCTACTGCATTTTGCTCCTCAGATAGCTGGAAATGATGAAGCTATAGTAAATCAGTTCATCCGAGGGTTGAATTCGGAGGTAGTTGCATTTATGAATCTGCAGCGACCTTACCATTTTGTTGACATCCTGAGTAGAGCGAAGAGAGCTGAGGCGAGTCTGATTAGACAGCTAGGGAGGTTGTGTGTGAAACAACCCCAGACACAGCAATCCCCTCTCCGATTTGATCAAGGCAGTATGAGTGGGAAGCAAGATTTACTGAAAGCTCGAAAGAAGCCATTCAAGAAGTTGGGAAGTGGTTCCTCTAGCTCCAGAAGTTCTAGTCCAAGCTATACTGGAGTGTATTGCAGGACTTGCGGTGGGAGACATCCCACAGAGCAATGCCAGGGAGTGACGGGTCGTTGCCATATTTGCAGACAGCCAGGACACTTTGCTAGAGTTTGTCCACAGAGAGGTCCTCGAAGATTTCAGGGGGCTGGACCATCTGGATATGGTGATCGAGGAACAGACCCCGGAAATACTGGATGATATAAGGACAGGTACGGTTCTTTGATGATTACCATGCATATGTATTGTTATATACTAATGTATTTGTTAAAAATATCTATGACTGAGTTGCATGGAGATATGCGGTATTTGTGGGGTTTGTTGTACTGTAGTATAGATTCCTTGCTTGTTGAGAAAATGTTGATATCAGAGATTTCTGTGACATGTTATATATTCCAGTACGACGAAAATGAGATCGAATTAGAGTATGATGTACTTGTGTTTTCTGATTTGAATGCATTATTGATATGTATATGCTGAACAAGTACAGACATATTGTAGAATTTGTCCAGAAATGATAAGATTCAGACCAGATATGGCTGATGAGTAGAGACTTCACTGTAAGGATTCTAGATTCAGAATTCCTTTGATATATGTATTGTCTATGACTCGATTAATACAGAAAGGAACAGATGGTATCCTTATGTATTCAGTAGATTTACTGAAATCGAGCCTAATATTGGCAGATTTGCCAATAATATATGAATTGGCTGATGCTTGCCTAGATAAAATTTCAGATTTGCTTGATATCAGAAAGATAGATTTCAGAATTGAATTCAGATCAGATACTGATTGTTGTTGTAGAATTCAGTACAGAATGATATTGAGTATACACAATGATACAGAACGAATTGAAAGATCAGTAGAAGAATATTGACCAGGAGTTACATCTGATTTAGTGTTTCTCTTTGGCATGTATCAGTATATTCAGAGATGTTCTGATGATTTTATGCTCGTTATATTTATGAGATTTTGATATAATTACAGTATTTGATTGATCGAAGAGAATATCTGAAGATTGTATTGAATATTCTGAGAACTGTGATGATTGTATACAGAAATTGTTCAGATAAGAATCTTGCTTGAAACAGATTGTATTCAGAGTATGCGATATCTGAAGTTAGTATACAGATTGATTTTGTTATAGTTGAGATTGTAATCAGTGACTGATAAGATACTGATATCAGAAAGATCAGAAAGTTCAGAAATGTCAGAATTGTCAGAAATGTATTTTGTCTGATTTGGCAGATTATTTTAGTCGACTGTTGCTTTATATCTGCTGAGTGTTGTTATTGTTCTAAATCAGTATTTGAGACATCTTATATTGTTTTGGGGAGCATATCTTATTTGCACATGGAATATAGCAGTTGATCTGAGCAACATGAAGATATCATTGATTAGTCAGAATTGACAGTATTGCCAGAAATTGCAATTTTATGAGTTTACTGAACTCACTAGATCTGTATAGGATATTGATAGTTCATCTCTGATTTGATATTACTGTTGTTTTGAATTCGTTTATGATACAGATTGTTATGAACCGTTAAGATTATATACAGTTCAATTGTATCAGAGTTAATTTCAAGAGTTATAGCAGTTCAGAAATGAGATCAGAATGTGTCATAATGTTTCAGAATTGTATAACAGATTGACATTGAGAGTCAGAGCCGAATACCAGGTAGGTATTTCTTCTTTAAATTATGTTATTAACTGATTTAGTTTATATCGAATAGTTCGAATCAGATATCACAGATAGTGTCAGACATGCACAGTGATGGATTCAGTTTTCATTCGGATAACAGACATTTTTGATATAGACAGATTAAATCAGTTATGACAGGAACTATATTGAAATATTGGCAGAATTTATGTTAAAAGGTTGGCAGAAATTATACTGATATGTCTAAATCGCTAACAGAAAAGATAGAAAGATAGAAATCAGAAGATTAGTACAGATGTGTATGTTTCTGAATAGAAATGGGAGTGCATTTCTATGGCTTTCGTAATGAAATTACTGCCATTTTTCTACAGATTGTGATATGATATGATTAAGATTGACAGATTGTTCAATCTATATCTATCAGTTTGTACAAGATGATGTACAAACATGAGCAAATGACACAGATCGATGTCAGAGAAGTGGTCAGAAAGATTAGAATACCACAGTAGATTTTATCAGATTGTGATTTTTGAGTGATTTTGCATATGTGACAGAGTATATCACGAGCTCCTTCTTAGATGGTTTTACAGAGTGACAGACCGTCAGAATGTATTATCCAGATGTTAGACGATTTTGGAACAGCCTTAGTGCTGGATGTTAGCACTATATAGCTTTAGTGCTGGATGTTAGCATTAATTGTTATGATTTATTGTCACTGTATTAATTACTGTATGACAATAGCTATTAAGATAATTCAGAATGAACAGATTTAGGAAACCAACGTCGGATGATGACGATTGGTATTTGAAGCTAAAAGATTGTATATGTGCTTGAGTTGGGTAAAAGATGATATTATTGATTCATTATGAACTGTGATTGGTTTATACGGATGTTGTATAACCATCAAGGCAAGATTGAGTCTGTCAGAAGGACTGGAGAAGTATTATGACATTATACTTAGTGAATTTTTATTCCAGACTGGAATCAGATAATTCAGTTTTGGTTTAAACTTTGTTATACATTTCTTCTGATATCTCTGAATTGATTATGATGAGTTCGAGGACGAACTCAGATCTAAGAGGGGGAGAAATGTAAGGCCCAAGAATTATAGAATCGATAACCAAGATTATTAATCTTCATTAACGTAAGACTTGGAAGATATGAGAATGCATGACATGCGATGAGGGAAGAAAAGACATGAGAAAATAGGGTTGCAAGACCGCACCCGCGCCCAGAACATGAGTGCACCCGCGGTCATGCAATTGTGGATTTTTGCAAGAAAGGCCGAAGCCACACCGCACCCGCGGTGCAACCAAGACCGCACCCGCGGTGCATGGACAGAAAGTTGGCAAAATTTATTCGAGGCGATACCGCACCCGCGGTGCAAGATGGACCGCACCCGCTGTAGTGACACCTCACCCGCGGTCTTGTACGTAGCGCACCCGCGGTGGTGAATTTCAGAAAATGAAAGATAATGTCGAAGCATGAGCGCACCCGCGGTGCATGACATGACCGCACCCGCGGTCATGCCTGTTGCTTGAAAAATGATGCCACGTTTCAGATTGTGCATGCAGTATATATACAGATGAATGGCACGTAATTCATCAGAAAAATGGAGAAAGGGGCGAAGATTTTGATAGAAAATCCTTACGCCTTTTAGATTGGAGATTGTGGAAGATCCATCCATCATAATTCAAATCCGACTTCAGTTTTGAGCTCCTCTCGACTCGAGCTATACAAGGACGTAAGTTTTGTTACGTTTTGAGATGTTTTGAGAATATGATGTTGCTAGAATTGCATGTGATTCAGATATGGCGTTTCTGCTACCGTAGATATTATAGAATTGAAGTCAGATTAAAGAATAGACTGTTTCTGTAATTGTTATGATTTTTGAAAGATATTGACTGAAATTCGATATCATATTTATGTCATTGTTGAGATTATGAGTTATATCAGTATTGATTATACGCTCTAGAATTATATTTGTGATGTTCAGATTGACGGGGTTATTCAGATTGTATTGTTATGCCGTCGAAACATCAGCTGAGTTAGATTGATCAGATTCAGATATTATTTTGATTAGATTGTGATATTATTGATATGACTCAGATTGTATCTTGTTCAGACATTGATCAGATTGTATACTGATTTGAGTATTGATCAGAACATGGTGTATATTGAGTTATTCACTGATACAGGGTATTCGATATTGTCATTTCAGATTTGATATGGACAGAGTTGAATACAGGTCATCGTCTTCGTCAGACAGGGAAGACAAAGGTATAATTCATGTGATATTCGGGAAGACACAACTCAAATCAGATTTCATTTGAGTTTCCCAACAAAATCACATACTAGACTGTTGTTTATACTTTGTTATGTTTATGCTTTGATTATAGCATTGTATTTAAGTTTATGAGATTATTGTCATGTTCAGATATGAATATGACTATACTTTGTTTACAGATTGATATGCATAGCATTTAAGATAGAAAGTCTTTTGGCAGAACCGGCCAAAAGCTAGACGTTCGGTTGTATTGACGCTTCGGATCAGATCTAGACCGAGTGCAGATATTCGATACAGCTAGCACCGAAGTCTAAGAATAAGACGTACAGTCACCCCGATTGGAGAGTAGGTGACAGCCATTGACGTCTTATTCGTACCGAGATCCCTAGAGTTATAGTTGAATCAAGTCTAGACATGATTTGATTAGAACTGCATGCGTATATGTATTGGTTTCATAGATTATGGAACCTATTGTTATTGCTTTTAGTCATGACAGTATGTTTCATGATATAGATTGTTATATGTATGCTTATCTGATTTGAGTGGCATGTTCAGTTAGATTAGATTTCATAGATGATGAACTCTATTACTATTGTTACTGCTTTTATTCATGACAGCATGTTTCATGAATTATTATATATATATGCATGTTTACCATGTTTTATACTGGGATTTATTCTCACCGGAGTTATCCGGCTGTTGTCTTGTTTTGTATGTGTGCACGACAACAGGTGGGGCAAGATTGGGGTCGAGAAGACGACGAGAGAAGACGAGTTTAGTGTGGTGATTCCGGACTTGGATAGATTTGGTTTTATTACTTGAACTTTAGTAGTTGAACCCTAGATTAATTGAAAAGACTATTGTACAGTATTGTACTTTTCTACTGAATTGTAGTTGTTATACAGAGATGTATATTATTTAGATTCCATTACCTTCCGCATGTATATTTTAAAAAGAAAAATTTTTAGACCCTGTTTATCAGAACCAATAATTAAATCCCAAAGATGATTAAGAAGATGAATAGCGTCCGGGTCCCCACAACAGGTGGTATCAGAGCGATAGATCCTTTAGATTGAGATAGTCAGAGTTGATAGACCTTTTAGACTGAGATAGAGGAGAATGAGCGGGGTAGATTGAATTTTCTTTCCTTGCATGTGAATGCTAGCATGAGAATTATGTTAATGTTGACTTACATTGTGTGTGCTAGCATGATTTATTGCTTTCCCTATTACATATTGTTTGGTATCTGAGTTGATTGCAGCATGTAATGGTTAAGCCTGAATCAGAACCGAGTCTGGATCAGAGATATATGATCAGAGGAGGGCTGAGACAGATTGTATAGATAATGTACTAATCTGTTTGATTATCAGATATACCGCCTCGAAGAATTTCAGAAAAGGGCAGCAACTCGTCTGAACAGATAGATGCATCAGAAACTCAGCTAGAAGAAAAGATGAAAGAATTTCAGTTATTGCAGCCGCCGATTCTGAGTGGTATTGAGACATCTGAAGATTGTCAGAACTGGTTTGATGACATAGAAATACTGTTCGATTTACTTGATTGTACAGATGAACAGAGAGTTAAAATGGTACCTTATCAGTTACGAGAAGCCGCCAGGAGTTGGTGGATTACCAGTAGAAGAATGTGGGAACAGAGAGGTACAGTGATTTCGTGGGAAATATTCAGAACTGAATTTTATCGAAGATTTTTCTCAGCTTTGTACCGAGAGAACAAGAAAGCGGAGTTTGAGAATTTGAGCCAAGGCCAGTTGAATATTGATGAATATACCGCCAAATTCTCTACTCTACTGCATTTTGCTCCTCAGATAGCTGGAAATGATGAAGCTATAGTAAATCAGTTCATCCGAGGGTTGAATTCGGAGGTAGTTGCATTTATGAATCTGCAGCGACCTTACCATTTTGTTGACATCCTGAGTAGAGCGAAGAGAGCTGAGGCGAGTCTGATTAGACAGCTAGGGAGGTTGTGTGTGAAACAACCCCAGACACAGCAATCCCCTCTCCGATTTGATCAAGGCAGTATGAGTGGGAAGCAAGATTTACTGAAAGCTCGAAAGAAGCCATTCAAGAAGTTGGGAAGTGGTTCCTCTAGCTCCAGCAGTTCTAGTCCAAGCTATACTGGAGTGTATTGCAGGACTTGCGGTGGGAGACATCCCACAGAGCAATGCCAGGGAGTGACGGGTCGTTGCCATATTTGCAGACAGCCAGGACACTTTGCTAGAGTTTGTCCACAGAGAGGTCCTCGAAGATTTCAGGGGGCTGGACCATCTGGATATGGTGATCGAGGAACAGACCCCGGACATACTGGATGATATAAGGACAGGTACGGTTCTTTGATGATTACCATGCATATGTATTGTTATATACTAATGTATTTGTTAAAAATATCTATGACTGAGTTGCATGGAGATATGCGGTATTTGTGGGGTTTGTTGTACTGTAGTATAGATTCCTTGCTTGTTGAGAAAATGTTGATATCAGAGATTTCTGTGACATGTTATATATTCCAGTACGACGAAAATGAGATCGAATTAGAGTATGATGTACTTGTGTTTTCTGATTTGAATACATTATTGATATGTATATGCTGAACAAGTACAGACATATTGTAGAATTTGTCCAGAAATGATAAGATTCAGACCAGATATGGCTGATGAGTAGAGACTTCACTGTAAGGATTCTAGATTCAGAATTCCTTTGATATATGTATTGTTTATGACTCGATTAATACAGAAAGGAACAGATGGTATCCTTATGTATTCAGTAGATTTACTGAAATCGAGCCTAATATTGGCAGATTTGCCAAAAATATATGAATTGGCTGATGCTTGCCTAGATAAAATTTCAGATTTGCTTGATATCAGAAAGATAGATTTCAGAATTGAATTCAGATCAGATACTGATTGTTGTTGTAGAATTCAGTACAGAATGATATTGAGTGTACACAATGATACAGAACGAATTGAAAGATCAGTAGAAGAATATTGACCAGGAGTTACATCTGATTTAGTGTTTCTCTTTGGCATGTATCAGTATATTCAGAGATGTTCTGATGATTTTATGCTCGTTATATTTATGAGATTTTGATATAATTACAGTATTTGATTGATCGAAGAGAATATCTGAAGATTGTATTGAATATTCTGAGAACTGTGATGATTGTATACAGAAATTGTTCAGATAAGAATCTTGCTTGAAACAGATTGTATTCAGAGTATGCGATATCTGAAGTTAGTATACAGATTGATTTTGTTACAGTTGAGATTGTAATCAGTGACTGATAAGATACTGATATCAGAAAGATCAGAAAGTTCAGAAATGTCAGAATTGTCAGAAATGTATTTTGTCTGATTTGGCAGATTATTTTAGTCGACTGTTGCTTTATATCTGCTGAGTGTTGTTATTGTTCTAAATCAGTATTTGAGACATCTTATGTTGTTTTGGGGAGCATATCTTATTTGCACATGGAATATAGCAGTTGATCTGAGCAACATGAAGATATCATTGATTAGTCAGAATTGACAGTATTGCCAGAAATTGCAATTTTATGAGTTTACTGAACTCACTAGATCTGTATAGGATATTGATAGTTCATCTCTGATTTGATATTACTGTTGTTTTGAATTCGTTTATGATACAGATTGTTATGAACCGTTAAGATTATATACAGTTCAATTGTATCAGAGTTAATTTCAAGAGTTATAGCAGTTCAGAAATGAGATCAGAATGCGTCAGAATGTTTCAGAATTGTACAACAGAATTGACATTGAGAGTCAGAGCCGAATACCAGGTAGGTATTTCTTCTTTAAATTATGTTATTAACTGATTTAGTTTATATCGAATAGTTCGAATCAGATATCACAGATAGTGTCAGACATGCACAGTGATGGATTCAGTTTTCATTCGGATAACAGACATTTTTGATATAGACAGATTAAATCAGTTATGACAGGAGCTATATTGAAATATTGGCAGAATTTATGTTAAAAGGTTGGCAGAAATTATACTGATATGTCTAAATCGCTAACAGAAAAGATAGAAAGATAGAAATCAGAAGATTAGTACAGATGTGTATGTTTCTGAATAGAAATGGGAGTGCATTTCTATGGCTTTCGTAATGAAATTACTGCCATTTTTCTACAGATTGTGATATGATATGATTAAGATTGACAGATTGTTCAATCTATATCTATCAGTTTGTACAAGATGATGTACAAACAAGAGCAAATGACACAGATCGATGTCAGAGAAGTGGTCAGAAAGATTAGAATACCACAGTAGATTTTATCAGATTGTGATTTTTGAGTGATTTTGCATATGTGACAGAGTATATCACGAGCTCTTTCTTAGATGGTTTTACAGAGTGACAGACCGTCAGAATGTATTATCCAGATGTTAGACGATTTTGGTACAGCCTTAGTGCTGCATGTTAGCACTATATAGCTTTAGTGCTGGATGTTAGCATTAATTGTTATGATTTATTGTCACTGTATTAATTACTGTATGACAATAGCTATTAAGATAATTCAGAATGAACAGATTTAGGAAACCAACGTCGGATGATGACGATTGGTATTTGAAGCTAAAAGATTGTATATGTCCTTGAGTTGGGTAAAAGATGATATTATTGATTCATTATGAACTGTGATTGGTTTATACGGATGTTGTATAACCATCAAGGCAAGATTGAGTCTGTCAGAAGGACTGGAGAAGTATTATGACATTATACTTAGTGAATTTTTATTCCAGACTGGAATCAGATAATTCAGTTTTGGTTTAAACTTTGTTATACATTTCTTCTGATATCTCTGAATTGATTATGATGAGTTCGAGGACGAACTCAGATCTAAGAGGGGGAGAAATGTAAGGCCCAAGAATTATAGAATCGATAACCAAGATTATTAATCTTCATTAACGTAAGACTTGGAAGATATGAGAATGCATGACATGCGATGAGGGAAGAAAAGACATGAGAAAATAGGGTTGCAAGACCGCACCCGCGCCCAGAACATGAGTGCACCCGCGGTCATGCAATTGTGGATTTTTGCAAGAAAGGCCAAAGCCACACCGCACCCGCGGTGCAACCAAGACCGCACCCGCGGTGCATGGACAGAAAGTTGGCAAAATTTATTCGAGGCGATACCGCACCCGCGGTGCAAGATGGACCGCACCCGCTGTAGTGACACCTCACCCGCGGTCTTGTACGTAGCGCACCCGCGGTGGTGAATTTCAGAAAATGAAAGATAATGTCGAAGCATGAGCGCACCCGCGGTGCATGACATGACCGCACCCGCGGTCATGCGTGTTGCTTGAAAAATGATGCCACGTTTCAGATTGTGCATGCAGTATATATACAGATGAATGGCACGTAATTCATCAGAAAAATGGAGAAAGGGGCGAATATTTTGATAGAAAATCCTTACGCCTTTTAGATTGGCGATTGTGGAAGATCCATCCATCATAATTCAAATCCGACTTCAGTTTTGAGCTCCTCTCGACTCGAGCTATACAAGGACGTAAGTTTTGTTACGTTTTGAGATGTTTTGAGAATATGATGTTGCTAGAATTGCATGTGATTCAGATATGGCGTTTCTGCTACCGTAGATATTATAGAATTGAAGTCAGATTAAAGAATAGACTGTTTCTGTAATTGTTATGATTTTTGAAAGATATTGACTGAAATTCGATATCATATTTATGTCATTGTTGAGATTATGAGTTATATCAGTATTAATTATACGCTCTAGAATTATATTTGTGATGTTCAGATTGACGGGGTTATTCAGATTGTATTGTTATGCCGTCGAAACATCAGCTGAGTTAGATTGATCAGATTCAGATATTATTTTGATTAGATTGTGATATTATTGATATGACTCAGATTGTATCTTGTTCAGACATTGATCAGATTGTATACTGATTTGAGTATTGATCAGAACATGGTGTATATTGAGTTATTCACTGATACAGGGTATTCGATATTGTCATTTCAGATTTGATATGGACAGAGTTGAATACAGGTCATCGTCTTCGTCAGACAGGGAAGACAAAGGTATAATTCATGTGATATTCGGGAAGACACAACTCAAATCAGATTTCATTTGAGTTTCCCAACAAAATCACATACTAGACTGTTGTTTATACTTTGTTATGTTTATGCTTTGATTATAGCATTGTATTTAAGTTTATGAGATTATTGTCATGTTCAGATATGAATATGACTATGCTTTGTTTACAGATTGATATGCATAGCATTTAAGATAGTAAGTCTTTTGGCAGAACCGGCCAAAAGCTAGACGTTCGGTTGTATTGACGCTTCGGATCAGATCTAGACCGAGTGCAGATATTCGATACAGCTAGCACCGAAGTCTAAGAATAAGACGTACAGTCACCCCGATTGGAGAGTAGGTGACAGCCATTGACGTCTTATTCGTACCGGGATCCCTAGAGTTATAGTTGAATCAAGTCTAGACATGATTTGATTAGAACTGCATGCGTATATGTATTGGTTTCATAGATTATGGAACCTATTGTTATTGCTTTTAGTCATGACAGTATGTTTCATGATATAGATTGTTATATGTATGCTTATCTGATTTGAGTGGCATGTTCAGTTAGATTAGATTTCATAGATGATGAACTCTATTACTATTGTTACTGCTTTTATTCATGACAGCATGTTTCATGAATTATTATATATATATGCATGTTTACCATGTTTTATACTGGGATTTATTCTCACCGGAGTTATCCGGCTGTTGTCTTGTTTTGTATGTGCGCACGACAACAGGTGTGGCAAGATTGGGGTCGAGAAGACGACGAGAGAAGACGAGTTTAGCGTGGTGATTCCGGACTTGGATAGATTTGGTTTTATTACTTGAACTTTAGTAGTTGAACCCTAGATTAATTGAAAAGACTGTTATACAGTATTGTACTTTTCTACTGAATTGTAGTTGTTATACAGAGATGTATATTAATTAGATTCCATTACCTTCCGCATGTATAGTTTAAAAAGAAAATTTTTAGACCCTGTTTATCAGAACCAATAATTAAATCCCAAAGATGATTAAGAAGATGAATAGCGTCCGGGTCCCCACACAGGTAGTGCAAGGATTGTGGGAGGAGCCTATGGGTGGGCACGGGTCGGGTTTTTTGGGATCGGGTAGTTCGGATCGGTTACCTGATTTTTTCGGGTAGCATTTTCATTACCCGAACCCGAACCGATTTTGGACGATACCTGCCTTTTCGGATACCCGAAAAGGTCGGGTTTGGGTAGGGGTCGGGTTCGGGTTTTTTTATTATTATTTACAAAATAACATTTTATCATTTTTTGCATATCAAATAATATGTGACCAAAAACATGCTTATCAAATAATATTGTCTCGTGAATGTATACAAATGTTAATCACAAAAAAATCGAGCATAAACTATTTAGATGTATATATAAGAAATTAACAAGTCTAATCTTGAAATCCAACTTAGATTTTCACCAAAAAAATCAGAATCAACTTCTTGTTTGACTTTCAAAATATCATCCGGAATGTTTCACTACCTGCATAAAGATGTAAATTTATTAACAAAAAAATGAACATCATAAAACAAAAATAAAGTGTATCAATAATTCATGTTTTTCATCAATGCAGGAAACAAAATCCATAAAATAAATAATAATAAGATTCACATGCATAAACTTCCAACCTTGAATTGATTACATTTTTTTTTTTCACTTTTATCGTTGAATTAGTTATGATAATCAAACATCAATAACTGATGTATCAACAACCAATTTTGTCAACTCTGCAAAATAAAGAAAGAAAATAAAATGTTAGTATTTCGAAATGTTGAGATATATCTAAAGTAAATAAAATAAAACTAAAATACCTTTGTCAATAATTTCAATATATCTAAGTAGATTGGAAACAAACGTATAGCCCATATGTTTTTTTTTTTTTTGCAAATTGAGTTTCCAATTTATTAAACTGAACCGGTCCAATTATAAGCCCATTTTTTTAAAAACAATCGGGCACCCGATCGGGTAATTCGGGTAGCAATTCTCTAGCCGAACCCGATCCGACAAAAATATAATCGGGTTCGGGTATAATTATCCGATTTTACCCGACAATTGCACCCGATCGGGTTCGGGTGGAACCCAAAAAACCCGATCCGATTGCCCACCCCTAGAGGAGCCAGTGGTACCGAAAGATGCTTAGTCAACTTGAACTTCGTTGTTTTGGGATTTTCGTACCGTTTCTTCTTGAAAACTTGAGAAACAGGGACATCGTCCCTAGATTCATCATCAAAGCTGGATTTTAGGACCAGCTTTCTCTTTGTTCCTTTGGGAGTTGGCTCAGTCTTCTTTTGTTTTACAAATTCAACCCCATTCTCTGTTTTGATAGAGACTATTTCCTCATCGGTTGGTCGATTTTTCTTGATAAAGTTTTCAACTGTTGGCCAGTTAAACAACTTGTTCTTTCCTACTTCAGTCATATCCATCGGTTGTACTCCAGTATCAATTAGCAGATAACATATTTGAACCGCAAATCCTTGAGACTGGTTTTCCTTCTTTATCAACGCTACCAATATTTTGAATAGAATTTAGGACCAGTTGACCTTCAGATTTGATGCGATGGTGGCCATGACAAGAAATTTTTCAAAAGTTATCTTGTCATATGCACCAGCCTTGGCAAGGACTCCTTTTGCCACGATATCAGCCATTAGTCTGAATTCGATCTTTAGATCGCGTTTTTGATAGGTTGGAGAAGAAATTGGAGATTCAGTGATATAGAAATTGTTTCTCCAAAGCTCAATGTTGCCTACTGAAAGTGTAGTGAAGTCGGTAATTCTAGCTGCCGGTAGTTTAAACAAACCAGCAAACATCTTCTGGGTGAAATGAAGATTTTTCCCTTGAACAACACAAATAATTTCTCTGTGTTCCATGTATCCTGGATCGAAGAATTCCTTCAGTAGATGCTCAGAAAACTTCTCACTGCATCCCAAAAATGAACGAATCCTAGAAAATTCGAGGAGACGAAACATTGCTTTCATTGGCATGTTGGTCATGAAAAATATTGATGCGAAGTTGATGGCAATTGTATTTTGAAAAATTGATGCAGCCATTTGATGCGGAAGGATCGAAATACACGCCTAGAAGATAATCTCAGATAATAGTTCAGAAGAATGATTTTTTCAAAAATAAAGATAAGAATGATACTGAATATGTTTATGAAGTGTTCGGTTCGAAGAATCATAAGTCAGTCTACGTGGAGGACGGTTAGTGGAGGAATTTTGAAAAATTTTAGATGGCGGTAAAATGATTAATTTCGAATTTTGAGAAAGTAGCTATCACATCAAGATAGGGCAGACGCAAAGTTTCGTAATTTTTACGAAATGACGTGGAAAGTAAAACATGCCCAAAATGAAGAAATGAATCGTTTAATATGATTAGAGGGGAGGCGGTTGAGTCATTTTAATTTATTGACTAAACTGGTATTCCCCCTTAGCAAATGCATAAAGTAAACTTATCCTCGGTTAATGAAACGACGATCGATTTGCAGAGAACTCTTCATATCCTCTCTGACAGTAATTACGATGGTGACTAATCATATGGTTCTTATCTATAAATATAACCAGAGGGGCTAGACTTAAAATCATTTTAAAGTGCAGAGCAATAGAGAATGAATATTGGATGTAGTTCAAGTGAGCCAGATCTCGCTAAAGAGTTCATGCAAGAGATAATCATGGTGCGAAAGGTTGCGCTGGAGGACAGCGTCTTGAAGAAGACGCTATCAACTTGGACAAAAATCCAGGAACTTCAGTCCCCCTCTGGGGAGGGCTCGTTGCTACCCCCAAAGAGGTGGAAACACTGAAGAAGTAGCAGCGGCGCCTCCGCGTCGGTGATACCAAAGACATCTTCTTTGATGAAGGTATCTACCTCCTCATGCTCCTGAAGGAGCAGAGGGCTCTGAGAAGGATTGCCTTCTCAGAGGAATTTATGCGCACCTCTGTTGGAGGGCTGACCACTTGGTTGGCCTTCTGGAGAGGTGCAGTGAAACAAAATTGCTGCTGTACAAGCTCGCCTCAATTATTGAAATTTTATTATGTTTTTACCGATCCTCGTCTGTATATTTCTTTATTTCCTGCATAACAAACATATAAATAATTCAATCAACTAAGAATGTTAAACAAATGACTAAGAGAAATCGATTAAACCAAGCGTATTACAGAAATAAGAAAACTTAGCCTTTGGTAACAGTTTTGTGAAAATATCTGCTGTTTGTTGATCAGTATGCACATATTCAAGCCAAATATCTTTCTTCATGACATGTTCACAAATAAAACGGTGTCTGATGTCAATATGCTTTGTCCGAGAACATATAATTGGATTGTATGTGATCGCAATTTCACTTGTGTTGTCACAGAAGATGAGAGATTCAGTGGCTTGAATTTCATAATGTTTGAGCTGTTGTTGTATCCATAGCATCTGCACACAGCAGATTCCGGTCGCAAGGTACTCCGCTTCAGAGATTGATGTGGCGATAGACGTCTGTTTCTTGCTAAACCACGATATCAATCTATCACCCAAAAACTGACATGAAGCGCTAGTATTTTTCCTGTCAATTTTTCAACCGACATAGTTTGCTCCTGAATATCCTACAAGATGAAGACTAGAATATTTGGGGTACCAAAAACCCACATTAATAGTACCCTTAAGATATTTTAGGATTCATTTTGTGGCCGTAAAATGAGATTGCGTTGGATTAGATTGAAATCGAGCGCATAGACAAACAACAAACATTATATCTGGACGACTGGAGGTTAGATACAATAGTGAACCAATTAATCCTCTGTACATTTTTGTGTTCACAGAGATTCCCCCTTCATCTTTGTCCAGTTTGATTGATGAGCTCATTGGGGTAGTGGCTAGAGAGAAATTCTCCATTCTAAACTTTTTCATCATATATCTCGTGTATTTAGCTTTGTTAATGAAGATGTCATCCTTTGACTACTTGACTTGCAGCCTGAGAAAGTTCAGCTCTCCCATCATGCTAATTTCAAACTGTTCATGCATTATCTTAGAGAATCTCTCTCATAATTTAGGATTAGTTGATCCGAATATGATATCATCCACGTATATTTGCACAAACAACGAGTTATCATCTTTTGAAAATTTAAACAAAGTTTTGTCAACAGTTCTAGATGAGAAGCAACGTTCAAGTAAGAATTTAGCTCTAGGGGCTTGTTTTAGTCCATACAAGGTTTTATGTAGTTTGTAAACATAATCAGGATGAACGTGATTAACAAAGCCAGGAGGTTGCTCTACACAAACTTTTTCATTTAGCAAACCATTTAGAAATGCAGATTTAACATCCATCTGATATACCTTAAAATCCTTAAATGCTGAAAAGGCTAGAAAGATTCTAATTGCTTCTAGCCTAGCTACATGGGCAAAAGATTCATCAAAGTTTATTCATTCCTTCCGCCTATAGCCTTGAGCTACTAGTCTGGCCTTATTTCCGATAATCAAACCATTTTCATCCATTTTGTTTCTAAACACCCATCTAGTACCATACGTGCATATTATCAGGATGAGGAACTAGATGCCAAACTTTGCTTCTTTCAAATTGATTAATTCCTCCTGAATAGCCTCTATCTAGTTGATATCATGCAATGCATCATCAATCTTCTTAAGTTTTAGCTGGGAGAAAAACGCAGCATGCATAAATTCATTAATCATTTGATTTCTAGTTCTAAGAGGAGCAGTAGGGTTACCTATGACCAACTCAAGTGGATGGTCTTTTTTCCACTGGAGACATGGTCCATATGGATCTGGCTCGGTTGGTTGTGTGATGTTATTTTCTTGTTCCAACGACTCTTCTTCTATCTGAACAATCTCAGGTTGATGATTGTTTTCTGGTTCGTTGTCTGATGAGTCTGCTCATGAGCAGTTGGACTTTGTTCCGAGATGTGTTCACCTGTTTCTCTCAAATTTATTTCGTCATCACTGCTTGGTTCAAAGTTAGTAGCATCAAGCTTATTGATTAGATCATGAATGCTGCTACTGCTATTGTCGTGACATATTGATGATTCATCGAATACAATATGTATGGATTCTTCAACAGTGGGAATTCTTTGATAATAAACTCTATATTCCTTGCTCACTGCTGAATATCCCAAGAAAACATCATTATCAGATTTTATATCAAATGCGGTTAGGTGAGTATTGTTAGAGTAGGTGCACGTCGAGCCAAGTGTTGGCCGACTGTTCACAATGAAACTCTTTGTATAAACGATCTTTATTTTAATAATATTTCAATTTATTAATTTGGCGCATCTTTATCTTTATACCCATGCTTGTTGCATAGATAAAGTCCTTGAATATACAAATAGTAGAAAGAATATGAGATGCTCATATGATGAGTATCATGAAACTCATATTTGGAATACTGTATATTCTAAACCGTTCCTAGTCGATTCAGCCGCCACTAAGAAGGATAAAGGCCGCTCGAGTTAGAGACTAGTATCTGCGATGTGAGTACCATGTTTCATTGGTAGGGGACATTGTGATGTCCGAGCATGCAGATAGGTGCTCCTTGTAGAGTGCACTGAACAACCCTCCATAAAAGGACTTTCCAAGTGGTTCTCACTTATCGAGTGGAAAAGTCCTGGTTTATGGTTGTACAGAATTAGTCCTTATGACCCGGGACAACATTGAGACTCTATGTGCTAGCGTTTCACTTTGACTTGTTTACCGACTCTTATGGGGTCATTAGGTGGCAAGGTTGGGTGTTACGGCGAAACATATAGGAGTCGATGCATTGTAGCCGGGGATTCACCGCTTACCTACGGGTATGGATATCCTATGTGTTTCTCATGTATGTGTGGGTTGAAATCTCTGATCAGAGTATGGTGGTAATTATGAAAGGGGTTTCATAGATTACACCATCGATGCAACCACAACATGACACATAGTATCGATTCATTGACAACTCTCGATAGACCAATAGTTGTCGAATCGATCGGGATATATGAGTTGAAGGGACCGTACTGTACGCTAACCATAATTGAATGGTTCTTGCAGGCACTATCATGTGATACCTAGGGAATCACGTAAGCGATGCTGCTAGGCGTTTAACGTGATTGGTTGGGTACTATCAGACTTGAGTTCTGACGTTCTTACTATCAAGGAGTTGATAAGTAAGAATGGAGCAATTGGGGTATGCTCATATAAGGACATGTTTAGTCCGAATCACATAGAGATGTGAACCCACGGCTAGTTGTATCAATGAACCATTGAGGGCCACACAAGTACTTGCTTAGTAAATCCCGAAGAGAAGTAAAATAGTTCAATGTGTTGAACGGCTTATAAATGTGTTTATAAGTGTAAAGAAAATTAGAAGTATGACTTCTATGAGAGAAATATAAATTTTAATATATGGAAGTGTTCCTAAGATTAAAATTTGGCCAAGTAAATAATGTAGTTGAAAATTGTGATTTTCATAAACATTATTGGGGACTAAATTAAATTAATTCAAATGTTGAATTAATTAAACACTAGTGGACCTAGTAGAGTCTAAAATAATTAAATTAATTCAAGTGTTGAATTAATTAAATAATATTGAGTCTTGTAGAGCTCAATTAAAATAATTATTTAAACTAGTGGGACTTGAGTAAATTCAAGTAATATTTAATTTATCTCAAATGTGTTTGAGATAATGAAAATTTAGTCCATGGTTTTTAATGTGTTAAAAACCATATAATATACAAGTGAGACATGTAGGGATTGCATGCTTGGGAGGTGAAGAGACTTGAATACTTTTTAATAAAATAATGCATGGCATGGGGGACACCTTTTTCCACTTTTCCCACACCCAAGTCTAGACTTCATTCCCTCATTTTTTTATCTCACTTGGCCGAAAACTTCTAGCTATTCTCTCCCAAAATTTTTCTTGTTTTGTTCTTCAATTTGTTGAGAACAAAATTTCTCTTTGAAAAATCTTCTTGCTTTTCTAGTGCAAAGTAAGAAGGGATTTACATAGCTAAGTGGTGGGCTTGATTTTGAAGCAAAGGAGGAGGAGCTTGTAGACTTATCTTCCATTTCAAGAGCTTTGTTGTTCACAACAAAGTTGGAGCCATTCATCAACTCTAAGGGGTTGATAGGTAATGAAATTTCTAACACCCTATGCATGGTTTTAGATTTTTGTAAATATTGCACAAAAGATTTGAGGGGGCCGAAAATTCTTGATAAAAATTTTTGTTTTTCGCTTCCGTTGCGTTTCCGGCCTCCGTAACCGGTCCGCTTTCAAGTGGTATCCGAGCTAAGGTTACGGTTTTTGTGCTATATTTACGTAATATTGTATTGAGATCATTTTCTAACCGTTTTGAGATTTTTTGGTGCAACAATATGCAAGGACCGAAAATTTTATGTCAAAAACAAAAAAAAAAAAAATGTTTTTCGGGGCTGCCCGACGGCTGCCCGAAGGGGCTGCCCGAAATTTTTCGGGCAGCCGAGGGGCAGCCCAAGGGGCTGCCCGAAATACTGTTTTTAAATAAAAAAAAAAAAAATTTTTGGTTGCCGGAATCCGGCGACGGAGCTCCGGCGACGGCGATGACGGCTAGGGTTTCCAAAAGTGTTTTGGATAATCTTAGTGTCATGGGCCTTGAGATGTTGGGCCATTGGATGGCCAACATAATTTGTGAAATTTAAATGGGCCAAAATATTTTTGGTGAAAAATGGTTTTTGGGCCCTTAAGTTTAAATTTACAATTGTTTGCACATATTTTCTCATAAAATAAATAATTGAAGTGGGACTTTAATTATTTATAGTAAATTGTGATTTACAAGAAATTCGATTATAAATAAATTAATTTGAAAGTAGACAAGGTGTTTGTATACTTTGTTAATTTAATTTATAATTGTGGCGGTTAGTGATTGGATCAAGATATATAATATTGGATCAATTAATTATAGTGATAATTAATTGATGGTGTATGATATGTGATATTATGCATGAAGGATGATCAAAAGCCCAAGCCCAATTTGCTAGGTGTATGCTAGGATATTTGTGTTGTATGATTGTAATAATTATCAATTTATAAAGTGGGCTTGGTTTATGGCCCGTTCCCACCCCCATGAGATGTATCCCTATGTGCCATGGATATTTAAATGTAAATATTAGAATAGTGGAAGATCAAGATTGGAAGATGGTGGCCTTGGTGATTATGAAGATCGAAGACATGTAATATAGGATGCTAATGTAATAGTATAGTTGCATTGCATCCCGTGCATTTACCCTAGGATTGGACCTAGGCCCGTGTTTGGCTCACACGGGCCATTAGTTATTGGGGCGATTGATCATCCTTGTATTGTTTTCTATTTATAATATATGCATGATATGTTATAAATAATGAGTATGTGCGTATTATTATTATAATAACAAAGTTGCATGAATCCGGCAAACATACGATCAAACATGGCGAGCTTTTAAAATAAAATTAATGATGAGACCTTTCAAAATTAAAAACCCTCATTTTGAATAAGATTCAAAATTAATATCAAGTCCGAAAAGGGGAATTATAAATTTGTTTATAATTTCCTTGTCTTCCATCGACAATGGATGCATGATGAACGCTACCCGTACTCGGGGCTCGGCTCATATTATTGGGGGAGCCTTGAGTGCCGGAAAGCTGTGACATCCATTGACATTGTGATGTGAACTACGTGGAACTCCATGATTTCGGCTCATATTATTGAGGGAACTCATGGCGACCGTCCATTAAGGTTCAATATCGATGGGTTAGGCTTGACACGTAAGATGAACGACGTCATATTATTGGGTCCTAATCAAACGTGAGACAAAAGTATACGTAGAGGGTTGCATGGCGATGCAATTGGAAACTACCTTTTAGGAATTGTGATGGCCGATATTATTCGGGATCACAATTCGCTAATTGGACCTACGTACCTTCTTGAG